>NC_056737.1:1354901301-1355025367 GCF_019279795.1 Protopterus annectens
CATAGTCTTGCAATACCTACTAGTACAATATTGTCTAATGTCTTCCTGTTCAACTGTAGTAATTTATTGTGATAATATTTTAAATTACTGTATGTGCATTAGTCTTACTGTCATTCAAACTATGTGTTCATTATTATGTCTTGCACAGGGACCAAAGCAATGTAATTTTGTTCAGCTTGCACTGCTGTGTATATCTGATCAACAATAAAGTTTACTTTGACTTGACTTTGACATTAAAGTGTGGCATTATCCCATCAGTAAAGCATGATTCTTCACCACATTATGGACCGTCTTAGCAGACGTGGACAAAGACACCTGGAGATGAGGTTTTATATGCAGAAATGGAATTCATCTGCAGAAGTAGAAATGAACCTGTGAGCTTAAAGCATAAGACAAAATGTCGCACTGCTTTCACATATCCTTGCATCTCAGTCCAAAGCAAGATTCAGGGATCTTATTTGCATGACAATAGTGTTGACTACAAATGACTCTACAAATTCAGTTGCATGATAAAGAAAGCCAGAGTCTTGAATTCTGGTATTACTTACTTTTAAAGAAGGTTTCTGCTTGGAAGTCTGTCAGCCATTATGATTAGATTTATTAATTTATTACAAATGCATCATACAAATCTAACATTACAAATGTATCATACAAATCTAACAGTCTAGTACAGTATTTTAATAATCATGGGATTTCCCCACACAGTAGTCAAAAAATGTACTCTTTTAAAACAATATCAGATGCCCTAATTGTCAGAACAGTCATTTTTACATATGCTTAGATGAGTCAATTATTTATAGACTACACTGTTTTAATGCAGTGTGCATGTATACGTATAGACATAGCTGTCTAACAGTGTTTTGTTTTGATAGTCTTCATCACATCTGGTAAAAGATCACTCACTGACTTTAGTATACTTTAATGGATATCAAAGTTATCTAAAGCAAACAAAATTGGTAATTGGCATTGGGTGGTCCTACTAAAAGCTGAAGCCTGTGTTTCACTTAACTGTTTTTTTTTAAGACTGAAAGTAATGCCGCTGTCCTTTGTATCTCACCCATTCATACATGCAGTGCAGGAAGGCTAAATTCTAAACATGAGTGAGGCAGGAAAAATGATAAAGACATGAGATAGGACTCAAGGAAGAAACATACACATTAAATTCTAAAAGACTGTCCTCTTGCTCGTGTAATGCATTCTTTGCATACTCTGACAGGGGTCTATATTAGAACATCGAAGTTTGACGACAACAAATGTTCTAATATCGAACCCAAAACAGCAAATTTTGAAAATAGCTAAGCTGCAGAACACTGAATTTTTTTCCTAAGGAAAGAATTTGGTTGGCTGTTTCTGTGGCTTCGCTATTTACAGCAGTGTTGTGGAAAGTTACGGGTCGGGTTCAGGTAACTGTGCGATTGTGCAGATGTTAGGGCGCGGGTTAGGTGAGTTAGGGTTAGGCCGCAGGTGAAGTGGGTATGCGATAGTGACAGACTTTAGGGTTAGGGTGAGATAGGTGAATTAGGGTTAGGGTGCGGGTCAGGTGAGTGTGCGATAGTGACGGACCTTAGGGTTAGGGTTAGGTAAGTGGATAGATAGTAGTGTATGCACAAGTTTAGTGTAGGGTTAGATGTAGGATTTTAAGTGTATGTGTGTGGATTGCTGTTTTTTTTGGTGTGCTTGTGTTGTGTGTTTTCTTGCAACAGTGATTTTTTTTCCCCAGGGAAAAAAAATCGCTGTTCTAAGCCTTCGATGGTTTTGCACTTCGAGGTTAGAAGTTCGAATATATGGTGTTCGAACTTCTGCCGTTTCGACGAAGTGATATAGACCCCTCTGACAGGTGTCCTTGGCTGATAAAAGAATTAATTTTTCAAAACATTTCACCAAGAGAAAGTGCGTAGTGGGCCCAGAAGAGCACTAAGAGCATTTTTCAGGTGTCTACCCTATTTAATAACGTGTAGAACACCATTTCAAATAATACAGCAATAGGACATGCTGATTAATATAATTTTTTCTACAATGGCTGAGTGACTACTTTAAATTGCCTGGACATCTTGCCTCTACACTTGCTCTTATGGCCTGAATCATTCCTGTAAAAGGACTGGGAAGGACCATTTCACTTATCCAGGCAATAAATATATGTTCAAAAAGGGTAATGAAGTCTGACATAATACTTGCAAGTGTGCTGTTATTTCAGCCAAGATTATTTATATACCAATAGCCCACAAATTTGTTCATCTCTGGGTTATTCGTAAGCAAAACACTTCCAAATAGGTACCTATGAACCTACTGTATACGAAGCTTCCTAGTAGGAATCCCCAAATGCTGGACAGCTACAACTTCAGCTACTAGTGCCTAGCCAATAAAATTGTTATAATATGTACCACACTGAACACACATTTAAAATCTGCTGAGAAATACAAGGACTCAAGAATAAAAAGGAACTGAAGCAAGTTACATTAGCTCCTTCTGCAATGTGCATTGAAAGGGGAAAGAAAAATGCAGAACTAAAACGAAATAAAGATAAAGTGAAAGGACTTTAGCAGTAAAAGCAATTCTGTACCCAGGTATCAGCTATAATCAGAAAGAGGAGATGATAAAGGGAAGAGTGTACAAAGTTCAAAAGTTTGTGAGACAAAGAGAGGGGTAATGAGTTAAAATATAACAAATGATGAATGTAGTTAAACTGGTAAGTATGAAAGGAATAAACCAAGTGGCAGAATGTGATATAATGTAAAACAAAAATGAATCCTTTGGTCTTGAAATTGTGAATCAGAACATGTTAGGTTAAAGTGTGTTTCAAAGAAAGTGCTACATGAAAGAAAACTGTGGAGCAGGAAAGGTAGGCAGTGCCCTCTAAGTCAACTGTGAATGAAATCCGGACACTTTGTTAGAACACATACGTCTCTAAGAGGGACATTTACTAATGGATATAAAACCTGGCAAGAATGAATGTTGGTCAAGACTGACAAACAAATGACTTACAGGTCAAGACAATGCAACATTAAAATTTTCAGAGCAGCTAAATCTGTAGAATGCCTTAACAATCATTTTTATTTTATTTATTTATTTACATTTGTTGATCGGGAGTGTCCGACTGGACGTAGGTCCATTTTTAGCGGAGGCCCGGGGAGAAAAGCTCCACAGTTAAAATATACAGACAGTAGCTACATTGGATTTGTCAGACATTTCCATGCAGATGTACTGGGAATCGAGACCATGTAATTAGGGCAATGGGCCAAGCAAGTTCCATGGCTACCAGGTAAAAAGCTATTATATGGTATCTTTCAGCTATATTGCAAAAGAAGAAACAATGAACATCTCCTAACCAGTGGGAAAAAATTATGATGAGAATCACTGTACATTTGCTTCCTGAAAAAAAAAATGTGATCAGGGATCTAAAAGCAAGAAAATCATTTACATCTAACAAAATACTCAAAAGAAATTAGTTTAATGCTCTTAACAGAGCTCAAAACTGCACTTCTATCTTGAAAAGTAGTTACGGCCATCTCTCCAGAGGAACCAATGTCAGAACCAAATCATACAGTGTGAACCTTACATATATGGAGATAGCAAGACTGCATTTGTTTACAGTGGCACATAACTTGTCACAATGCAGTGAGATTGGTGGGCTATTTGGAAACAATATCCCAGCAGTAAAAAAATAATGTTTTCAAGCTGGAGTCATGCCTTACCCAAATAACCACAAGACTTTAAATATTCTCTTATATTAGCCTATATACCCTAACCACTGTCAATACCCCCAGACCTCTGATCACCCCCTATAAACATTTGCTAGGAAAAAAGTACCACAAAAGTGATGCGGAGGCTACAACAGTGACACATAACTGTCATTAAAATCATCCTCAGAGACACCAATATTATCAAACTAACACAACTAAAACAAAGTTCTGCTTGCTTAAACTCCACTCACTTTTTGACCCATCTACTGACCAATATCTGCACTGTAAATTTTAATTCGGACTCTTGCACTAGTTGTGAATGTGAACAGACAACCAGTTATTTAAATCTGAGATACCCCCCAACACATACATGGAGAATTCCAAAATAGCAACAGTAGACAAAATGACTTAGTAAATACATATCACTCTGTGTCCTGTTATTCTAATAAACAATATTGATGAAGGATGCATGGAAGCAGCAGGTACAGTTGTGGTCCAAATCTCCAGCCACCTCTGCAAACCAACCATTACAAGAAACAAAGAGGAAATGTAACTTGGTTTTGCAAGATGACACAGGTGATCTATGGGTTTTTACAAAGCACAGAAAAAAAAATATAAGACACAAAAGTTGGTCTCAGAATATAAAATGCTGTAAAGAAAATAAAAGCAAGCACGTATGCGTCCTTTATTAAGCAGACAGAAAATATAAAAAGGGGCAATGTGTATATACCAGTGTCATTCACCTCGGCAAAACTGTTTGTTTTATTGCTGGACATAATTTGATAAAAAGGCCTTTGATGTAAAAAAACTCAATTTCCATGGGCACTGACTGCAGCCTGGTGCCTGTTATTTTCTCAGAGCTGTTGCACTATTACTAATTATAGGTGTGGTCATGAACATTCAAATTAACAGTTCACACAGGGTGCTGGTTTTAATACCATGAAGGCTCCAACATTTTAGTAACCTGGAGAAAAGTTCCTCCAATAACCAGAAATAAAGGAATATTCTTTTTCTAAAAAACAAGAAAAGAGACAAAAAAAAAAAAAAAAAACAGCCCCCCATTCAGGCCACGAGACAGTATTCATGCACTGCAAAGAATTTTCTACTCCCCTGATCATGGCAGATGAATGTTCGGATGATGCAAAGACTTCATACAGACTGAATTCTGCTAAATATGTATAAGCAAAATAATGACAGCCTGTCCAGCACTTGGTCATCATTTTCAAATTTAAAGCAGAGCACCAAGTATTTATGTGGCCAAGCTAAAAAAAACAAAAGACTAGATTGTCCATTACATCCCTGTGCTTCAGCAAAGTGCGAACCAGTCAGATGACATGATTTCCATGCAAATGCCACTGATGCCATTTGACCAGTTATACGTCACTATAGATACCACTCAGCAGCAGTACTTTTGTCTACTGAAGAAATCATATTAATACATTACCCGTTAAGTATGGTGCACTTAGTTACATCACTAGGAAGGAGGTTAGCATGACCAAACAGCAGTACAGCTTCCACACCAATTCTGAAGATTCAACAAGACAGTGAGCCACAAGTCTGCTTTAATATAGTAAACTAAAACTATCAGCCTCCTCCTTCACAAGTGTTGATTGTATGTATTCCACATTTTAATTCAGACCAGTAACTCTCATTCTCCTCTGCCTTCAGAAGAGTTATGTGTACGTATTCCACATTTTATTTAAGTCAGACTGGTGAAGAATGCTGCAAAAAGCCAGTTTTCACACTGTTGTTGTAGGTGGTTGCATTTGTGGCTGTTTTGACGCACATTTAATAACAAGTTATTTTTGTCATTTTCTTGCAATATTGACACTGTTTGGTGTTGTTTACATGATGACCTTCCCAACTATTTTCTTACAGAGACTTGCTTCATATTTACTGCTATATTTTACAGTTTAACATTTCTATATGCATTATTCAAGTCTGTGTTTTTGCAAAATGCTTTGGTTAAAAGCACCATAATAATCCTGAAGAAGAATGTGGCATGCCTCATCATAATGGGTAAAGGAACAGGTTTTAATATGCTCAACAATGCAGAATAATTTTTCCATATACTTTTTTTAACTCCCCAATTGCTAACTAATGTCTACAAAAACAAACAAACTTTTACACCTCTTTGTACTTTATTTCTTAACTACTTGAGGCACCATTGCATTATTATAATTACCCTGTTGTAAATGTATATTACTTATGATTTGCTGCTATAATAGACTATCCACTTTTAAAAATTACTCCAGCTACATAGTTAATAATGAAATAAAAAGAAAGTTGTAGAAAAGCTCCAATGATTCTACTGCACTCAAAAATTTGCACAATCATTTTTGGTTTGTCATTAAACGTGAAGTTTATCAAACATGATTCATTACTACTTTAACAACATAAGTGGATTAATCTAAACAAAAAATATTACTGGTAGTATCACTTGTAAGGGAGGGCATAAGCCACAACCCCCCCCCCTTAACATCTCTCACCCTTCATTTAAGTAATAAGTTGAGATCTTAAGAAGCAGGATGTTAACGGGCATCTACCCACTTTAGTCTATACTACACATATTCACTTGTGTGCTTATCGTACACAAATCCAGAAGAAAAGAACAAAGAGCCACAAGTAGTGAAGGTAGAAGCCTAGGAACCACACAAACCAAAGTCCAAACTACAAATCCAATTTATTGACAGCAAAAACAGACCAAATGCATTCAAGCACTTTCATTTTCAGCAAAGACTTCTTCAGAACTGCGTGGCATGGTCATCTCCAACCTTAAATAATCCTAATACAGCATGTGATCAAACATTCACAAGACTCAACTTTAGTTTAGTACACATTACTTATAAAACTTCAACAAAAATTGCTGTGAATGTCAGTTAAAACTGCATAAAAAATGAGCAATGAACATAAGTGAAACACAAATAAAAAATAAAAAAATAAAAATGAAAATATTGACAATAGGAATAGTAAAAAAATCAGTGTTACAGCGACAAATCTACGAGTAACATGGCATAATCAGCCCTCAAGACGTTTAAGCTTTAATATAGGTGTAATAGATTCATTCAAACCGGGGGGGGGGGGGGGTCACATACAAGAATCCATATGAGCTCTTTCTTGAGAAGATGTTCTTCAGTGGATCCAAGAAATCAATCACCTCAAATTTAAAAAGATGACCAGGATAGGCAGAAATATGTCTGTACATTGCGTTAATTGTTTTCCCTTTCTTGATTTCGTTGAGATGTTCATATATTCTCTTTTTCAAGGCTTGACTAGTCTTGCCAATGTAAAATGCTTTACACTGTTGGCAAAGTGTACCATAAACCACTCCCCTGGATGAACAATTAAAATATTTTTTCAGCTAGTATTTCTTGTCTTTGATGAAAAAAGACTCACAACAGAGTATATGTTGACAGTAGTTACAGTGGTTACATTTGTACATAGCTTTTGGTCTATTGGCACTAAGTTTACCAGAATTCCTTTCCAGTAAACTGTTAAAACATTTGTCTTTCCTAAATACTATCTTAGGTTTGGAATCAAATATTACATTACCATCATCAATGGAAGCAACAATAGGCCAAAACTGATTAACCACATCAACAACATTGTTAGGTGTTTAAAGAAAAAGTAACAATCAAGGCTCATTCATACAACATGCCTGAATTATGATCACGAGAGGTCAATGGCCCTACTGAAGATAAGGAATAACAGGAGTTATCAAAGATTGGTAATAGGGAATGGCACAGACCCTTACTCCTTTTGTCACATACTTCATCTTTGATGGATACCAAAAGATTTGGTGGATAACCTCTGTGGGTAAATATATCCAAGAGTTTTTCAATCTCCACCAAAAATACTGCATCATCAGATATAATTCGAGCAAGTCGGACTAGTTGTCCCTTGACAACTTCTCTTTTTTTGAAATTTGGGATGCCAACTGTCGTAGTGGAGATAAGAATTAGAAAAAGTTTATTACAAAAAATGTTGGAGCTAAAGCAACCCTTTGAATAATCTTTTGACACTAGGACGTCAAGAAATGCCATCTTGTCCTTGTCAAAGTTGTGGGCAAATTTAAGAAAGGGGGTGCTATTATTGATGTTCATTAGAAAATCATTCAGTTTAATCAAAGAATCTGCCCAAATGATAAAGATGTCATCTAGGTACCCAATATAAAATGACCAACTGTCAGCAAATATACTATTGAACACAAATTGTATCTCCCAATATGCCAAGAATAGGTTAGCAAACCTCGGGGCACATGAGGCACCCATTGCCACTCCACTCATTTGTTTGAATAGTTGTCCTTCAAAATATAGAAAGTTGTTGCTCAGGACTAATTCTGCGAGTGTGATAGCCATGTTGGTGTCATTGTTGTTCAACAGCCCTATGTCAAAGAGCATACTTTCCACCCAATCAAGTCCCTCCTTGTGTGGAATGACCGAATAAAGATAGTGTACATCTACTGTGACAAGTATACAATCTGGTGCGAATTGTAAATTTGCTAATCTGGATAAAAAATCCCATGAGTCTTTACAGATATGGGTAATGCAACTGGTGGATGGCTGAAGTAAATTTTCCACTATGTAAAAAGTTTTGTTCCTGCCTGCATCCACAATCGGCCTTAGTTGTGGGTTTCGGATGTCTAAGAATTTTCAGTATACCAAATATACCTGCTACCACTGGGTGTTCATTGGATAGGTATTCATAGGCACTTTTGTCAATTTGTCCCTGCATGACCATGATGTATAAACAACCATCAATTTTAGAATAAGCAATATTAAGTTCATTTTTTGATACCTGTGTATACCTGTCAGTAAAAAGGAGCTTGAACATCTTACTGTTATAATCCTCGACATCCATAGTGACAATGCCCCCTCATTTATTGTGTTTCATTATTCTCTTGTTACAATGATCACTAAGAAGTTTTGTTTCATTCTCTGATAGGTTAACTTTATCATTTACATTACAGTATTGGGGCCTTGAACAAAGTTTTTAAATTTCCCTTTCACCAAGTTTTTCGAACAATACTGGCCTATTATTCAAGGGCGAGTTGAAAGAAAGTACAGTTGTGTACACTTACCATAAATGTAGATGTTAGAGTGTATTCACTGTTGCAGTCATCACATTTGGGTTATCTGCCTGCAGGTAGCCCTCAGCCGGCCTGAATACCAGAGTCTTCAGATTTCTGTGTCGGATGCTGTCGCTTCTTCCATGACGTCAGGTCATCAGGGGTATAAAACATGTAGCCGACGACAGTACATCTGTTTTTCTTGCCCCAGATGTCAGGTGCCCCCACAATAGGAAGCAACTATATGGTATGGTACACCTCCATCAAAAAGCAAATACACAAGAAAAAATATATACCAAACAAGAAGGAAAGGTAGAGCCAAGAGAAGTCAGGGGGCTGGAGGGAGGGTAACCAGGACTGCAACAGTGAACAAACTCGAACATCTACATTTATGGTAAGTGTAAACAACTGTACAATGTTTTTCATGTTTCACTGTTGCAGTCATCACATTTGGGTAGATTCCCAAACCTAAGGAAGGGAGGAGGTAGTTAAAGAGCATTAGGGCCAGCTATTAGGCCCTGCAAGACTGCTGTGGCAAATCCAGCTCTGGATTTAGAAAAGATAGGCAGGTGGTAATGCTTGGCAAAGGTATGTACAGAGCTCCAGGTATCAGCTTCCAGGATGTCCCTGGTAGGGACTCCTCTGAGAAATGCCATAGAGGTAGATGCAGCCCTGGTGGAATGTGATCTTATCCCCAGTGGGGTAGGTTTTCCATGGTGCTTGTAGCAGACATTAATGCAATGGGTTATCCATTTGGAAATGGTTTGCTTTGAAATGGCCTTCCCCTCTGCCCCTGCAGCAAAGCCAACTAGCAGTTGCTCAGATTTTCTGAGAGGCTTAGTCCTGTCCAAATAGAATCTAAGTTGTCTGTGCACGTCCAGAGAGTGCAGTATTCGTTCCCCTTTGTTTTGTGGATTAGGGAAAAAAGTAGGCAAATGAATGGACTGATTTAGGGCCACACTAGACACCACCTTGGGCATAAAGGAAGGATTAATTCTGAGGGAAACACTGTTCGCATGGAAGATAATGAAGGGTTCCACTGCCATGAGGGCCTGTAATTCAGACACTCTTCTTGCTGAAGTGATGGCTAGAAGGAAGGTTGTTTTCCAAGAAACTAATTTCAACTCTGCTGTTGCAGCTGGCTCAAAGGGGGAGGGGGGAGTGAGCTTTTCCAATACAAAGTTAAGGTCCCAGGCTGGAGTGGGAGCTCTCCTGGGGTGTCTTAAATTTTTGGCCCCTCTAAGGAATTGTTTTAGCAAGGGGCGAGAGAAGAGGGGTGGCTCAGTATTATAATGTGCTGAAATCTTTATACATTATCTGCATCTACATACCACCCGGAAATAATATCACTACAATAGAGGCTATTCTAAATTGGGTGTCTTCCACTTACCCCCAAGAAACAATAATACTAGGCGACTTTAATATTGACTGGAAAGGTGTTAGTGCTGAAAATCCTACATCTCATATTAACCTCCATGGCTTTTAGCCAAACCATAACCTCCACAACCAGAATTAACAAACCTAATAAGAAAAAGAGCACCTTAGACTGGATACTCATAAATAAACAGAAACAATCTTACAAGGTAGGAACTCTGCCAGATGATGTTAGTGATCATTTTTTGACCTACATCATAAGAGAAAAGAAGGATCTTCCCAACCTCCCCACCTCCAGCATAGCATGCTCTACCAAACACTAACTCAGAATTATTTCAATCTGAGCTTAAAGCCTGCAACTGGAACCCTTTAAAAACCCTTCCACTTGAAGAGGCTGTAAGGTATCTTAACTCCAAATTCTTATCTATCCTGGATAAGCATGCTCCTAAACGGTCCATTAGAATGAAGTCTAACCCAGCCCCATGGCTTTTGACATCAAATTTTGCTTAGGAACAAAGTATGGGCTAAGTGGAGAGCAAACAGAAATATCTCTGATCATCTACATTTCAGGCAGCTCAGAAATAGTACAAAAAAGGCAATACTTAAAGATAAAAAAATACTACTCCAACAAACTCACCAAAATAATTCTCAGAAGTTCTGGTCTAGCATTAATAAGCTCCTTTCCCCAGGTAACTCCCGAACACCCACCCCACTTGATGCAGATCCAAATACCCCCCATCAAACTGCAAATACCTTTAACTCTTTCTTCACTGAGACCATACAATCTCTAGCTAGTCAACTTATCCCAGATAACTCAAGCCTTCCCACCACCTCACCAAATTCTCTACCTAAATTAAAATTACAACCCGTCTCTACTACTCTCAACTATAAATTTATTCAAAAACTCAAGCCATGCACTCCTTCTGCTGACCAGCTACCTTCCCAATATCTCCAAAAAGCAGCCAAAGTAATTGCCTATCCTATATCCATCCTTATAAATAGGACAATCCAAGAAGGAACCATTCCAGATATTTGGAAAATCTCCCACATTATCCCCTTACATAAAGGTGGGAACTCAAATGACTACTGTAACTATCGGCCAATTGCTCTATCACTCTTAACAAAAATTATGGAAAAATGCATTCACCAACAACTTTTACATCATCTTTCTCAACATAATATAATAGCAAACTGTCAACATGGCTTTAGACCATCACATAGTACCACTACTGCCCTTCTATCCTTTACAGATACCATCAATAGAAACCGTAATAAAAACATCCTCTCATCGGCACTCTTTATTGACCTCTCTAAAGCTTTCGACATGGTAAACCACAATCTCTTAATCAATATTCTTGAATCTCTCTCCTTTGACTTTCAGGCTGTTAAATGGTTCAGATCCTACCTCAGCAACAAGCAGTTCTCTGGGAAAATCAAATTTCATCCTTTTTGCCAGTCACCATAGGAGTCCCTCAGGGCTCCATTCTTGGACCACTTCTTTTCTCATTATTTATCAATGATCTCCATGTAGCAATTCCTCAAGCCACCTGCATTCAATATGCAGACGACTCCACACTAATATGCTCAGCAACCTCTCCATCAGAACTATATTATCTTACTCAAAATGTTTTCAACACTGTAGAAACATGGTTTACAAAACGCTGCCTCCTCCTTAATGCCAAAAAAACAAAACTCCTTCTCTTTACCCCCACTACCAAGTCCTCCCCCATAGATTTCTCAATCTCTTCAAATAATGGCACTATTATTTTCCCAGACTCTACCACTAAACTGTTAGGAATATCCATTGAAAATAACCTTACATTTGATTACCATATAAATAACACCATTAAAACAGTCAACAGAAAAATAGGCTCCTTATATAGACTAAAACCTTTCCTAACCCCAGCAGCCAGAACCAAGACTGCTCACTCCCATCTAATCTCGACTCTTCTGTACGCTTCACCTATTTTTACCAACCTAAAGAAAATTAACCTTAACAAAGTAGCAACTTCCTACAATAACATTGTCAGATTCGCTACTGGCAATCCCTTTAGAACCCACCACTTGTTTAATCTTAGGCAACTAGACTGGCTGGAATTCCAAAACCATCTGATAATACCCCAACTCACGATTCCCCACAAGATATTGTACCAACCCAATAACACCCCTATACTCTCCAAGCTCTTAATCCCCTATAAAAATCTGAATTCCCTACGTTCTTCTAGCAAACTCCTCGCTAGCATAACGAAGTCTAATAATATGGTTGGTGACTCTCTGTTTACTAATGCAGCAGGAAAAAACTGGAACCTGTTACCCAATGAACTAACTCTAATCACATCCTTGCCACTCTTTAAACAAAAACTTAAAAAACATCTCCAAATGCACTGGTTATGCCCTTGTAGTAACTCTGACTAACCACCCTCTTCACCTCTGTTTCTTTCTCTTCCAACCAAACTTCCAAACATTTTAATGCTTAGTCATGTAAGTAAGATTGACAATGTTTAAACTCTAATTAACTTACTGCCGAAATCTTTCCACCTGATGGGAATAGTTGCACATGATTCTTACTGTGTTACATTTGTTTTTGCTTTCTTAAGTGTAAATATTTTTACTGTTGCTTTTCTCAAGTGTTAATATCTTTAGTATGTAATAATTACTTGTTGTATGTTTCTCTTTTTTTATTAATCCTTTATTTACTATGTAACAATATTTCATACTTTCTATATCTGTTTGGAGCTTTTCTCCCCGGGCCTCTACTGAAAATGGAAATGTATCCAGCTAGACTAGCCCGGTTAACAAATGTAAAATAAAATAAATAAATAAATGGTAGAGGCATGAATCTTAATTCATGAGAAGGGCAGGCCCTTGTGGAGCATTTCTGTTAAGTACTCTAGAATATGAGGTAAGCTGGGCAATGCTGTGCCCATCCCCTGAGCCTGGCTCCAAGAACAGTATCTTTTCCACTTTTCAGCATAGGATTTTCTGGTACGAGGCCTCCGTGCCTCCAGAATGACATCCAGCACCTGCTTACTGAGGGATGCTAGAGGAGAGCTCAAGGAATTAGCCAAGCTGCAAGGTTTAGGGTTTGAAGCCGAGGGTGCAGAATCTGGCCCGCCTGCTGGGACAGCAGGGAAGGGGTCTGAGGCAGGTGCCATGGTTGTAGCAGTGACATACAGCACAAGAGGGGGTACCCAGTGCTGGCATGGCCAGTCTGCTGCAATCAGTATTGTCCTTGGCTTGTCCTGTTTGAGCTTTAGTAGAACCTTTGAGAGGAGAGGCAGAGGGGGAAAGGCATAAACCGAGAGGCTTTCCCAGGTAAAAAAACAGGGCATCCACTTTCCAAGCTTGACTGTGGGGAATTCTTGTACAGAATTTGTTCAATTGGTAGTTCTGAAGGGAGGTAAACAGGTCTACCTCTGGAGTCCCCCATTTGTTCAAGAGGTTGAATATTTTGGGTTCTAGTTTCCATTCGTATGGGTCCATGAGATTTCTGCTCAAGTCGTCTGCCAGTGAATTTAGTTTGCCTGGCAGAAATTGTGCTTGTAGGTGTACTTGGTAGCTCAAGGCTGTGTTCCACAGAGTCATGGCTAGTCTGTAAAAAGGGTAGGAGTGGGTTCCCCCCTGCTTGTTTATGTACCACATAACTGTGGTGTTGTCTGTCTTTACCAATAGTTGTCCTGGAAGAGTACGGTCTTTGAAGGCTGTGAGAGCATTCTTTACAGCTAACATTTCTTTTTGATATGCAGGTGCATCTGTCTCGGGCTCCATTTGCCCTGAATGCACTGCCCTGCGAGCCCCCCAAGCATAGTCTGATGCGTCTGTTGTTAGGGTTTGGACGGCAGGGGGAAGAGTGAAAGGGAGTCCCTTGTTGTGGTAGCAGGCCTCTGTCCACCAAAGGAACTCTGTCTTTAGACAAGGAATGATAGGAATCATTGCTTCCAGGTCTTGAGAATGTTGACACCATAGACATTTTAGATACCAGTGGAATTTCCTCCTATGCAGTCTTGCATATGGAATTAGCAGAATGCAAGAGGCCATGAACCCCAGAGCTTGCAGTATTTTCCTTGCAGATAGCTGGGTTTTTGTGGCCAATAGTTTGAAGTAGGTTGTCAAATAAACTTGTTCCTCCGGAGTGAGGAATGCCATCTGAGAAGTTGTGTTCAAGCTTGCTCCCAGGAATACAATCTGTTGACAGGGTACTAGGTGAGATTTCTTTTCGTTGATGGTGTACCCCAGTGAGGTTAGAAGTTTCTTTACAAATGCCAGGTGTTGTAATAGCAAGTCCTGGCTTTCTGCCTGAATTAAGCAATCGTCCAAGTATGGGTAAATTTGAATATTTCTCTGCCTGTAAATGCAATGGCTGGAGCTAGACACTTTGTGAACACCCTGGGTGCAGCAGATAAGCGAAAGGGAAGTGCAGAGAACTGAAAGTGCATGGAGCCTGCCCTGAAACGTAGGTATTGTCTGCAGGATCCTCTTATTGGGATGTGAAGGTAAGCTTCCTTTAAGTCTAGGGTTGCCAGCCAGGCATCCTTGGCTAGCATAGGAAGAAGCTGTTGAAGAGTTAGCATTTTGAATTTTGGAACCACCAGAAAGGTGTTGAGAATAGACAGGTCCAGGATAATTTGCCATAAGTTTTCTTTTCTGGGTACCAGAAAAAGTCTTAAATAAAAACCTTGTCCCCTTTGTTCTGCTGGGATAGGTTGAATAGCCCTGATACTGAGAAGAGAGAGATTTGGCCAACCATTTGGGGTTGGTAGTGTGTGGAAGTGGAATCTGTATCCTTGGGAAACTATGTTCAAAACCCATTTGTCCTGGGTAATGAGTTTCCAGTTATTTGCATGCAGGGGGAGCTTTCCTCCTAAGGAATCAAGTAGTTGGGCAGGGCTTGGAAGCATTAAGGTTAAGTCATTGTGCCATTTTTCCATAGGGGGTGGCTTACTACTCCCTGCTTTGAAAGTGGGAGCCCCCCACTGCTTAGATCTGTGCGTTGCCCGAGACTGAAGTCTTGGTGGTCTGCTGTTCCTGGGTCTGGACTGAGGAGGTCTGTAAGGGACTGGAAAGGACCAGCTCTTTGAAGGCCAATGCCTACTGAATCTGGGAGGCTGTACTTGTTGGAAATCTTTAACAGTTTGCATAGATTTAGCTTTTTCCTCCAGCCTTTTGAGGACGACTTCTGCTTTGTTGCCAAAAAGGCTGTCTTGGTTTAAAAGTGCACCCAGTAATTTAGCTTTAACATGATCTGGCAAGTTTTGTTCGTTAAGCCAAGCATGCCTTCTAAGTACAGACCCAGTGACAGCAGCCCTGCAAGATGCTTCTAAAGCATCAAAACCACATTGCAAAGTATGTTTACCAACTTGTTCTGCAGAATGCATTAAATCTTGCAAGTCTATGTGTTCAGGACAGTCAGGAATCAACATAATTTTCTGTTTAAGTAGTCCCATAATATGCTGCTGATACTTTAACATATGAAACTGGCAATTTAAAGCCCTAATGGCCAAAGTAGCAGAAGTGTATACCTTCTTACTCCATCTGTCTAAGGCTCTAGAATCTGTATCAGAAGGGGTAGGATTTTTGGCAGCAGTAGCCTTAATGCCTTTTGGTCATTGGGAAATGGTCTCTGGATCAGCAGTAGGATTCTTGAAGAGGAACTTGTGAGAGTCAGGTACTCTGTAGTACCTGTCAGGTTTTCTAGGAGCTGGAGGTAAAGTGTCTGGGGTAAGGCTAGATCCCAAGAAAGCATCATCTACAATGTCCAGAAAAAGAGGGATAGCTAGAGGCCTGTATTGAGGCAGGAGTAAGAATTCCCTAAGTATTTTTTGGACTCAAAATAGTCCTGGCTTTCCCAGTGGAAATGCTCCCTAAGGGTATGCAATGTTTCACCAAAAGAAAAATCTTCTGGATAGGAAGCAGAGGAAATGGAATCTTCTGCCTCAGAATCCTCATAAGTAGATAAGGGCAAACCTGGTAATCAGAAGGAGCAGAGATATCAGATTCCTGATTAGAAGAATAAGAAATAAAATCAGTTCTAGGTCTCTTAGAGGGGGAAGGCTGGCTTCCCCTAATTAAGGTAATAAGGTCTTCAGCCATTCTAAGCATTTGTTTTTGAGGCATATGGGCCTGAGTCTGCGGTTTGGTCATCGGTTTTCTAGGCGTAGTGCGAGTTTTTGGCCTGAGAAATTCTGAACTTCTAGATGGAAATGATGCCGTCAGTTTAATATGAAAGTCTAAGCCTGAATACACCCTCAGAAGCCGGTGCCTGCACAGTGGCTCTGGACCCATCGAAGGTAGAGACATCCGCAGGTTCCATAGTCGAAGAATCATCTTGCGGCATACCGGACTCCGAATGGGTTTCAGTAGAGGCCTGCGAATCTGTAGTAGCCGGTATCAGGGGCTATGAATGCGCCTCACTGAGTACCGGCAGACTGGCGACTAGCTTAATGGAAGCATCATCGGCAGTTTTGGACATATGCGGTCTGTCTTTATCCTTACGTTATTTCAGAAGATCGGTAGTCTGATGGCTTAACAAAGTCATTTTGGAGTACGGAGATCGAGAACTAAAGTATTTGGCTACAAAAATAGCCAGACGATGAATAGTTCGGACATTGAACAAGGCACAAAACCAACAGCGAGGGACATTGTGGTCTGGGCCTAAACAGGCGATGCAGTAAGAATGAAAATTTCTATGAGGCATTTGCTTTCCACAGGCAAGACAATTGTTAACTTTTTCTGACATTGGTTAGAGCAAGAAAAAAGGATCCCCAACGGGGTACTTATCTTTTTTGAAGACTTCGGGTCTGAAACTCGAAAACGAAAATTTCAGGAGATGGCCGACCAGCACTTGTGAACTGCTTCTGCTTCGGGCACCGCATGGCAAGAAAGACTGATGTAATGGCATCAGCTGCATGTTTTATACCCCTGACGACCTGACGTCATGGAAGAAGTGACAGCATCCGACACAGAAATCCGAAGACTCTGGTATTCAGGCCGACTGAGGGCTACCTGCAGGCAGATAACCCAAATGTGATGACTGCAACAGTGAATCACAAAGAACATCTGGATTTCTTGAGACCTGTATTCAAGTTGGCCCTAGTGTTAGTACCTGCAGACTTAAACCAAAGGGCTAAATTTAATTTACAAGTAAATAATTTTAACTCTATGAGTGTTTCAGCTAGATTGAATTTCCTGGCTGGTACAAAACTCAAACCATTACTCGGAACATCAGCATGTTCTGTTGAGATGTTGACATTGGAAAAATTATATACTGTAAAATCATTAGTAGAATTTTGGATGCAACTAAGTCATTTTCCTCCGTACTGCTATTTGTATCCCCTACTACCAAAAACTATGATTCACCAGCAGCTAGTTCAATGTTAATGGATTCTGTATTTTGATGACTGTTCCCCTCAGTCACACTAAAAGCCCCAAAGCAATTCAAAAGATCGTTGGATTCACTGAAATGTGAATTATCATCTAAGTGAATGACTAAATGATATGGGTACACCGTTAGGATCCCCTCCTTCTGTGTTGGTTTGGGGGGTAGAAAAGGAAGAAGAGAGAATAGGTTGATTATAAGGAGACACAGTTCCAGCCCCTTCAATGCTGGCTCTTCTGTCATTAAAAGTACAAGAATTATCAAACCTATCTAAAACATGTGTAGCAGTACCTTCCAACCCTCTAATATAGTACCCCCACTATCAGTTATAACAGCAGACATAGTACCATTGTTTTCATGATTTGGGGTACATTTGATAATGGGGCAGTTAATGTCAGTTCCAGAATTCTCTGACTCACCAGGATGATTGAAGGTATTACACTTAACACTGGTAACTTCCTTGTTAAAAAATGATGTAACCGAATCATTCCAAATAGAGTCTACCAAACATGAAGAAGTAAACATTTGTTGTGTACCATAGTGCAAATCTGATATTGTCCCTTCAGAACAATTATTAACATCAGTAAAATCGTTACCAATAGCTTTAAAACAATCATAATGTTTAGGTCAGTGTAACCTCTTTCAAATCCCATGTTTGCTGTATTAGTATCTGCTGAATCAAAAAAAAATCTTTATCAGAGTTGTCATTCAAAAAATCATTCCCTTTCTTTTTGGTACTAAAGTTACCAGTACTCATATTGTGTGTAAAGAAACATTCTGACTTATTTACACTGTCATTAGCATTTTCTATAAAACAAATGTCAATGTAGTCAGCAGTATTATTACCAAACATAAGACTTGGGGATGTCTCATTCAAAATAGGGCAATCAACATACTTCATATCAGAATTATTCTCACAACCAGGAATTTCTTGGCTGCAAAGCAAATTACCATTACACATTGCATCATTGTTACTGACAGTAAAAAGCACACAATGATTTACAAAGGTTTGTTTATCAAAAAAACCCATGGTGGAATGAAAGTCAATGTCACTGAAGCAATAAGTCTGTTCTACAAGCCCTGGTATACCTACCTGTTTTGATAAACGCTCCTCTTCTTGGTGTCTTTCTTCCTTTTGAAGTTTTTTGACCATGGTTTCTTTTTGTTATTTTTATTTTTATGTCTAAAGTAAGTCCCAGCAGTTTTTGGGCGAGCTCCTAAATGTTCAAAGTTGGAATTTCTATCCCTAGAGTTGAATTCTTGCTGTAAATGTCTGTTGTGTCTTCCTTCTTAGTGTTTCAGTCTTTCAGAACACCTCAGAGACTGGTCTGGGTCTTAAACTACTTCCTGTTGAACCACAATGTCATCTTCAGCTGAATTTATAATATTGCCCTGTCCATCATCCGACTACACTACTGTGATAGGCTGGTTTCGTGCTGAGACACTAGGGGGCGGGGGATATGCTGTTCCCTTTGCAAATACTTCAGAATCCCTTTGCGGTTTTCTGTTTTTCCTGTTTTGAATGGCACAGCAGATGTCATCTATTTTCTTGAATAAATTGTTATAATTTGTGGAATAATGTTCAGATAAGGCATCAGGTGTAAGACTACCATTAACGATGTCAAGTTTATACATCTTCACCTCATTTTCATGTATTATGAGGTGAATGATGTCTGTGCCTGCCTTATTGAAAATATTAAGAAGGGCTTTGTGAAAGTCAGAATTCAGATCCACCCCATTAGTGTACCGCCACAAATGCAGACCCTTGGGAATAAGACTCCTCTTTAAATTCTCATGTAAATGCACATTGTCTAGTCGAACTTTCTTAAAAGCTAGCCATCTTTCTTCAAATAGCTTAAGTTGTTCAATGAAGGTATGCTGCACAATAATTTCATGGTTAGGGTCCATATTATTAGATATCGATGTGGTAGAGGAAAAATCAAAAATATCACTTTTCCAAGTATCAAAATCAATACATTGTCGGTTGGATGGTTCCCTTATATTCCCTCCTGCTCCAAGCTGGTTAGACCAAGCAGCAAGGGCCCCAGAACACTGAGTTAACTGAGAAGAAATACCTTCAAGGGAACCACTGCTGCTATCAAGTTGTTGATTGACTTTCTCCAGAAGACAGGCCAAATTGCCTATTCCAACTCGAATTTGTGAGACCAGGTCATTGGTGGAAGACCCAGAACCTCTAATAGAAGCCATAAACAAGTCCAGAAGAAAGGAACCAAAAATCACAAGTAGTGAAGGTAGAGGCGCAGGAACCACATAAACCAAAGTCCAAACCACAAATCCAATTTATTGACAGCAAAAATGGACCAAATGCAGTCAAACGCTTTCGACTTTAGCAAAGACTTCTTCAGATCTGCTTAGCATGGTCATCTCCAACCTTAAATAATCCTAATACGTCATGTGATCAACATGTCAAACATTCACATGACTCAACTTTAATTTAGTACACATTATAAAACTTCAAGAAAAATTGTTGTGAATGTCAGTTATAACTGCATAAAAAATGAATAATGAACATAAGTGAAACAACAAAAATAAAAATAAAAATGAAAATAATATTGAGAATAGGAATAGTAAAAAGAATCAGTGCTACAGCGACAAATGTATGAGTAACATGGCATAATAATCAGCCCTCAAGACTTTTTAGCTTTAATATAGGTGTAATAAAACAACATTCATTCAAACCGGGCATCACACACAAGAATCCATTATGAGCTCTTTCTTGAGAAGATATTCGTCAGTGTAAAAGCCCCTTGGATCGGGTTCCAAGAAATCAATCACCAGAAATTTAAAAGGTGATCAGAATAGGCAGAAATATGTCTGTACAGTGCGTTAATTGTCTTCCCTTTCTTGATTTCGTTGAGATGTTCATGTCTTGCCAATGTAAAATGTTTTACACTGTTGGCACAGTGCACCTTAAACCACTTCCCAGGGCGAACAATTAAAATATCATTTGGACAGATTATTTGACGAAACTGAACGATTTTCTAATGTACATCAATAATAGCACCCCCTTTCTTAAATTTACCCACAACTTCGACAAAGACAGGATGGCATTTCTTGACATCCTAGTGTCAAAAGATTGTTCAAAGGGTTGCTTTAGCTCCAACATGTTTTGTAAGAAAACTTTTTCTAATTCTTATCTCCACTATGACAGCTGGCATCCCAAATTTCAAAAAAAGAGCAATTGTCAAGGGACAACTAGTCCGACTTGCTCGGATGATATCTGATGATGAAGTATTTTTAGCGGAGATTGAAAAACTCTTGGATATGTTTACCCACAGAGTTTATCCACAAGATCTTTTGCTATCCATCAAAGATGAAGTATGTGACAAAAGGAGTAAGGATCTGTACCATCCCCTATTACCAATCTGTGATGACTCCTGTCATTCCTTATCTTCAGTAGGACCACTGAACTCTCGTGATCATAATTCAGACAAGTTGTATGAATGAGCCTTGATTGTTACTTTTTCTTTAAACACCTACCACGTTGTTGATGGGGTTAATCAATTTTGGCCTATTGTTACTTCCATCGATGATGGTAATGTACTATTTGTTTCCAAACCTAAGACAGTATTTAGGCAAGACAAATGTTTTAAAAGTTTACTGGAAAGGAATTCGGGTAAACTTAGTGCCAATAGACCAAAAGCTATGTACAAATGTAACCACTGTAACTACTGTCAACATATACTCTGTTATGAGTTTTTTTTCATTAAAGACAAGAAATATGAGGTGAAAAAATATTTTAATTGTTCATCCAGGGGTGTGGTTTATGGTGCACTTTGCCAACAGTGTAAAGCATTTTACATTGGCAAGACTGGTCGAGCCTTGGAAAAGAGAATATATGAACATCTCAACGAAATCAAGAAAGGAAAGACAATGCACTGTACAGACATACTTCTGCCTATCCTAGTCACCTTTTTAAATTTGTGGCGATAGATTTCTTGGAACCAGATCCACGGGGCTTTTACACTGATGAACATCTTCTCAAGAAAGAGCTCACATGGATTCTTGTATGTGACGCCCTTACCCCTCTCGGGTTTGAATTAATGTTGTTCTATTACACCTATATTAAAGCTAAAAAGTCTTGAGTGCTAATTATGCCATGTTACTCATACATTTGTCGCTGTAACACCAATTTTTTTTTTTACTATTCCTATTCTCATTATTATTTTAATTTTTATTTTTTGTTTCACTTATGTTCATTGCTCATTTTTATGCAATTTTAACTGACATTCACAACAATTTTTTTTGAAGTTTTTTAACTAATGTGTACTAAAGTTGAGTCATGTGAATGTTTGATCACATGATGTATTAGGATTACCTAAGGTTGGAGATAACTATGCCAAGCAGTTCTGAAGACGTCTTTGCTAAAGACAAAAGCGCTTGACTGCATTTGGTCTGTTTTTGCTGTCAATAAATTGGATTTGTGGTTTAGACTTTGGTTTGTGTGGTTCCTGAGCCTCTACCTTCACTATTTATTATACACAAAGATTGATAGCCAAATGTATTAGACGTGCACTACAACAAATGAAATCACTTTTTATATGCTCCAGTCTGAACTTGCAAAAGGTCTATTGCGATTACTCCCAGTCCAGCATATAATACAAACTTTTAGTTAATTAGTAAGTTAAACTGATTTTTCTGAAAGGCTTTGCTTAATTTAGTAAGCATGCTTAACTTTCTTGACAACAAGGCATTTGTATGTTTCTGTTAGATAAGCAGTTCTTGAATGCCTTAAGTATGTTCACAAGTGACAAGTATGCAGTCTGATTTCTACAGCTACTGATTACAGTATGATTTCTAATCTGAGAAAATGTCTCCTCAGTGCTATGATATTTTGGCAATGTTGGAAATAACTCCTTGTATCACATATTGTTCACAATGATTTTAGAATCACTGCGCATTTGGCTTTTTGTTATTTTGGTTATTTGAGTAACTAAGGGAACAGGTCAACACAAATACAAAGATGATTCCATCTAACTTAACTTTTCTATTATGCAAACTGCGATGATGTGAGGTATTGCCAGCTATGCCAGGAGAACTAGGGTAAAGGATGTGTAACATATGCCAGGACAGCTAGCTGGAGATTTGTAAAGAATATGTTATTTGTATATCAAACTGATTTATACAGCTGTTTGTGTTGAAATATGTATTTGTAAAGTTGCTTGTGTTAAACACGCATCAACAGCGAGTTCTGCTGGACAGAAAAGAAATAAACATTGAAATCAGACTATAGTGCAACTGATGAAATATATATATATATATATATATATATATATATATATATATATATATATATATATATATATATATAATGTTAACAGAGAATACTGGAAGAGAAGAGGTTAATCTTACTCCAGATAACTTTGAGAAATACTGTGAAATTAAATTACTTAATTTAGGCCATAAAGATTGTATCTTACAGTTCTGATTGCAACCAGAAACAAAATGTCTGGGAAAACACGTGCT
Source organism: Protopterus annectens (assembly GCF_019279795.1). Taxonomy (NCBI): domain Eukaryota; kingdom Metazoa; phylum Chordata; order Ceratodontiformes; family Protopteridae; genus Protopterus; species Protopterus annectens. The sequence continues at coordinate 1,354,924,286 of NC_056737.1, forward strand.
AGGAAGCCTTCTGTATTGTCTTTAGCAGTGAACTAATTGCTAATCTGGAAGGGTAGAAGTTTGAAATTGTTTTCTGGCTTCCAAAAGCTGCAACAGATCTTAGCAAAGCTGGGTCTGTGTGTGTGTGTGTGTGTGTGTGTGTGTGTGTGTGTGTGTGTGTGTGTGTGTGTGTGTGTGTGTGTCTTATTGACATATGTGCGAGATTCTGGATCAGTTGCTAGGAAAGGGGGTAGTATGGGAACCAGAAGTAAGATGATCAGATGTGTGTGATGTCTGTTTGCAATCCACGGCAAAAATGATATCGATATCTTAATACTAGATGAGACTGAAGTCTCAGAGCAGTCTGTTTTTTTGGAATCTGACAATGATGGACCCCTCACCTACTTCATCTTGCCTTACTCTAGTAAGTGACCAGGGAATAGTCATTCTTTAGATCAGTCTAGAAAGTATAATGAGATTAGTTAAGTACTGTTTTTTCTGTATCTGTGTGACACTATTCATCTGTATTATTGTAATAGTTCCTGTGATATGAAACTCTGATGTTTAACGCAAATAGATATTTAGTATTTTCATGTTCTTTTATTATTTATTATTAAGTATATTTAAACTTTTCACTGTGGCTGGTCCTTTAGAAATTATTTTAACCTTTGAGACTACTTATATTTATTCAGAGACACTGTGGCCACTCATGAAAAGCCTTACTGCATTGGACACAAAACACTACCATTTGTATTAGTATTCATTTCACTAAGTATAACTGGGTACCCTTGTAAGAGCCTTAGAGTAGCTGGCTTTGGAGTGTCTGGTGGCAGTAACTACATTATAGTCTGGGCAGAGGGGGGCATGGCTAGTAAATCTGTGTAGCCTTTCCCAGGCAGGTGTAGGTGTGTGTGTGTGTGTGTGTGTGTGTGTGTGTGTGTGTGTGTGTGTGTGTGTGTGTGTGTGTGTAAATCAAATCTCAAAGAGTGCATGTGTGTCAGCTGCTTGGAGCAGGGACACAAAGCACTGGTTTCACAGAGAGAGTGCTGGTGGGCTTGGATTTGATGCTCTGCTGAGGACTCAGCACTACAGCTGTGCCAGTGGGGAGCGTCACTGGGACCCTAGACAGAGAGAGAGAAAAATCCAGACCCTGGACTAAGTGTGTTTCCTGTGTGCACTTAAGGGAAACTGAGCTTGATGCAGAAAGCTACATATAGAAATACTGTGTGTATCTATTTTTGTTCCAAGTGAATTCTCTCTCCAGTGTCATTGGTGAGGATTCAGGCTCCTTGATTACTGACCCAAAGGTGGTACGTCACATATTGGTGTGCAGTGGTGTAGATATTAAATCAAACTTCTGTAGGCAGTTGTCACTGGAGGTGTGTGTGTATTCTCAGCAGCCACAAGGTTAACATACAGAGTTTCATTTTCACAACAGTTTTTATTTATTTTTTGTTAGTTTAGTTTAGTCACGGAAACAGGCAAAGATGTCAGCCGAGGATTATGCCAAGCTGACAAAGATCCAGTTGGCCAAGGTGTGTGAAGCCAAAGGACTGGTGCATGCCAACTTGACTAAAGGGGAAATTATTTCAGCCTTAGTCAGAACTCAAACCAGCAACCAGAATAACCAGTCTGGTAATGGGAATTTGCAGCAGTCAGATGCAGGACAGTTCAACTTTTCCTAAGAGGACTTAAAAACTCATCTGGAGTTAGAGAGACTTGAACTAGAGTCAAACATTTGAAATTAGAATCAGCAAAGAGACTGTGGCATTTGGAGGCTGAAGAAGAAAAAAAAAAAAAGAGTCCCTCTCCAGTGTCAGTGGTGGGGATTCAGGCTACTTAATTACTGGCACAGAGGGAGGTTGTCGCACAGATATTAAAGGATATATATGCTTTGCTATGAAATACAAAGCTGGAGCAGTTATTGGCCTGTGCTTCTGACTAATTTTAGTACAATATAGCGTCTTCTGTGTGTCGACATGCATGAATGGGCGTTCCTTCGTTGATGGTTGTGCATTAGGCCCGGCAAGCCAGCATGTAAAAATCAACTGCCAATCATTAGCGGACCAGAGTTCCGCTGTGGCAACCCCTAACTGGGAAAAGCCGAAAGACTTCCCATACTATGCGAGTTTCAAACTTCACTAGACAAGAGAACAGCCATGACTCTAACTGCTGTCTATGAATTCCAGACTGAAAATCATACCTTGGAGGCAGTAAATTGCATCTGACACACTTAAGTAACATATGTACCAAAGTACAATAATTTCAGTATGCACACATAAAAGTAAATGTTTATGTGCAAACTGTATCTGACACATTTCAGTAATATTTGCCTATGCAATACTTTCTGTATGCATATATACATGCATATATACGCACACATGCATATAATTATTACCTTGTTTTCTGTTGACCATGTAGGACTGAATAAAACTTCTCAAAATTCTAATTTCATGGACAAATAGGATGATACTTGACATGTGGTAGGATGTGATTTTTTTTTGTGTTACTGTAGAACATAAATGTTGCATGTATACGCTGTCTATGGCAGTAGTATTAACTAATGACTGCCAGTACAAATTAGTGGGAAGGTTAACAAGCTACAAATAAATTGCCATCTTTACCTCAGAAGTCCATGGCCTACATTTTCTAAATTTGTGCTGTGCACATCTAAGCACATAAATAGGTTCATAGGTTTATACTAGGCTATCTTATATGAAAAAATACGGTGCCCATTAGTTTGTTGTGCCTCTGTCCAGCAGTGACACAGAGATGATTCTCGGGATAAACCTACGATCTCCCATCCACAGGTCAAGATTTCTCTTGAACAGAGTCAGTGAGGTGCTCTGCCTCACATGGACCGGGATTTTATTCCACAGCATAGGGAGTCTCTGAGTGATAAATCTATCCCTCCAGCACGTCCTATTTATATCCGTGCTAAGGTTTAAGTCGCTTGCTCTAATGGTTTTGGTGGATTTGGATTTTTTGAGGTGGAGCATGTCCATTAATTCCGGGTTGGACATGGCCTTGTATGTCAGGCACATGTCACCTCTGAGCAGACGGTATGCGACTGAATAGAGCTGGAGTTTCTTCAATCTGGCAGCATATGACAGATTTTGGAGTCCCTTTATCCTTTTGGTGAGGAACTTTTGGGGTCTCTCCAATTGCTGCAGATGTCGGGTGAGATACATCCCGAATGGGGCATTGTACTCGATCATTGGTCTGATAAGTGAAGAGTACAGGGGAACAATGACCTCACTAGATCTGGATGTGAATCCCTTCATGATCAGGTGGGCAATGTAGAAGGTCTTTCTAACCACTTTAGCAACGTGAGTGTCAAAAGAAAGGCTTGGGGTTACCTTGTTTTTCCCGAAGGGTATGACTATACATTTTTTGGCATCACACCAAAACTCTTGGCTAACCCTCTAACCAATCCTTAAAGAATTTTCCAGTTATCAAAGAAAGAATATAACCAATCATTGTCATGGTGCATTTAATATGGGGCTTGGGAGGTATACAATATTAAATTAATAACATATCCTTTTTAACACAGTCTAAAGGCAAGAAAGGCCAAGGTGTGATTTCATAAATATGGTAGTTTTACATAAAAAATGAGTAGGTACTTGGTAGTCTTCCAGTATGTTAACTTTTCACCTTGCAGGAAGAGGTGGCTCTTGTTTTACCCAGGGTAACTTCTGCTCATTCCCCAGTGATCCTGATATCTTCAAAAAATGTCAGAACCCTGAAACTTACAGCAGCCCAATGTAGTCATTGACGAAAATGTGACACACCCGTACACACACACAAATGTTCCTGTGCTAATTTTCATTACTCCCTTAGTCTTCTACACACTTTCATCATTTTACCAGTGATAGAGGGGTGGATATTTTTGTGAGAGATGTTGAGAAGGCGACAGATATACAGGTGACAGAGCAAAGTATGTGGGCAATGGAGATGCAGAAAGCAATCAAGCAGTCAAAGATGCAACTTCATTCCCCATTTCCTAGCTAGAAGGGAGTGAATGTTGTTGCGTTTTTTTTCGGCTTTTCCCGGTTAGGGGTCGCCACAGTGGAACTCCGGTCTGCTAATGATTGGCAGCAGATTTTTATGTGCCGAGTTGCCAGCTCTGACGCACAACCTTCAATGAAGGTACGCCCATTCACGCATGTCTCCACACAGAAGACACTCTAGCTGAGAATCGAACGGGACAACGTCTTACTGTGAGGCGACAACGCTACTAGAAGGGAGTGAATGATGTAAGAAAATTGAAAACACTGGACTAAATTTGTCAACTTCCAAAGGAAGCCACAGGAGTTGCAGTGTACAGCCATGTGGTAAGCTAGGAGCTGAAAAGGTCCATTTAATTAAGTACTTATCCTGCTAACAAGGACGGGAGTGCATGTCATACAGTAAAGAACAGGACAGAACAACGATGTTGGATAGGAAACAGGAAGAATGGTAAATATGACGAAGGGACAAGGAATCGCAGAATGAAGAGCAAAGCTTAGAAAGAAAAATGTAAATGAATAACTGCAGCAGAACCCCAGTTCCCACTTATCAATCCCACCCTGATGGTGGGGTTCCAAGAGAAATCCTGGTTTTATTAAAAAAATAGTGGGGGTAAGACTAAGATAGAAAGAAAGTGAATGGCCAGAAAAGGCATCTCAAATAAGGCAATACATATGCCAGCAAACAGATGCCTTGGCCTTTTAGCAGGGAACCTTCAAAGAACAGAAATTTCCAGGTAGAGGTAATGAAATCACAAACAATACATTGTATACGAATGAGGAAACAAGGGCATCCAGCAAAGAGGTGAAAGGCCTGTGAGAGAAGACCTGCGACAGTCGCGCATGAGTGTTGAGGAAGGCAGAAGAGTCGCACTGAATAGAGAGATGCTGACAGTTGATATAACACCCTGACCCCATGTAGAAAATGGGGGGGAAAGGGGGCTAATGATGGATGGCATTTTATAAGCATGGTAAAAGAAACTAGAGCCTACATTCTAGGAAGAAAAGATAAGAGGAGGAAAAAAAATTGCAGAAAAGGAGACCAAGGAGGGTGTTCATAGGTTTGTAGGTAGGTACTAGGCTATCTGCCCGAAGGTATTTATAAGCCTAGCCCCCTTAGATTAGCTCCCTGTGCCTCTGTCCAGTAGAGCCATTAAAGTGATCCCCGGGGTAAACTTTCCATTTCCCATTCACTCGTCAAGGTTTCTCTTGAAGAGTGTTAGTGAGGAGCTCTGCCTAATGTAGATTGGAATCTTGTCCCAGAGCATGGGAAGTTTCTGGGAGCCAGAACCTTTGTGAATACTCTGGGCAGTAGATAAGCCAAAGGGCAATGCAGAGAACTGATAATGAAAATCTCCAGTTCGAAACCGCAGATACTTTCTGCAACTTAGCCTTATGGGCACATGAAGGTAAGCTTCCTTGAGATCCAAAGTTACCATCCAGTGATCCTTGCCCAGCAGAGGTAACAGTTGCTGTAACGTCAACATCTTGAACTTGGGAATGTCCAGATAAGTGTTGAGGATAGATAAATCCAAAATTGGTCTCCACGTGTTCCCCTTCTTTGGTACTAGGAACAGGCGAGAATAAAATCCGAAGCCCTTTCTGACACAGGGACTGGCTGAATAGCCCCTATCTGGAGTAACTGAGAAACTTGCTTGTGAGCCTCTTTTCTTTGTGGAGGAGGAACATCTGGCATGCCTTTGAAAAGGGGCATGGTGTGGAAATAAAAACTGTACCGTGATGAATGATATCCAGCACCCATCTGTCTTGAGTGATTAAATCCCAATTTTCTTTGAAAAGAGACAATCTTCCTCCCAAAGGAGCTGCCAGACGAGTCCACTGGCAGCTGAAAAGGCAGGTCATTGGTTCTGCTTACGAAAGGACTGACCCCTGCCCTCACCAGAAGTCTGAGCAGGTGAACTGTCTGATCTAGGCCTAAGCGAACCTTGAGCCCTGCCCCTACCACGCCTAGACCTACCCCTAGACTGGGAACCATAAGCAGGATATGTCCACCCCTTAGCAGGCCAATTTCTACTAAACTTGGAGGCTGCACCTGCAAAAATCTTTAACAGTCTGCATAGACTTAGCTTTGTCCTCCATTTTCTTTAAAACTGCTTCCACAGGCGGTCCAAACAACACATCAGACTGTAAAGGAGCATCCAAAATCCTGGTCTTAACATGCTCAGCTAAATTCTGATCCTTCAACCATGCATGTCTGCGAAGAACAGAACTAGTAGCAGCCACCCTCGAGGAGGCCTGAACAGCATCAAAACCACACTGCAAAGAATGCTTACCCACTTGTTCAGACACATGAACCAAATCCAGCAATTCTTTACACTCAATACCTTCCGCCAAAGCATCCACCTTAGATTTCAGTTGTGAAAGGAGATAATTCTGATATTTCAGCATATGAAACTGACAATTCAACGCCCTCATGGCTAGAGTGGAAGAAGTATATACTTTCTTACCCCACCTATCCAAAGCCCTTGCCTCTTTATCAGAGGGTACAGGATTTTTAACCACAGAAGCTTTAACACCTTTAGGCCCCTGAGAAACAGTTTCTGGGTCCGCCCTGGGACTCTTAAATACTTATGAGCTTCGGGCACCCTATAATACCTATCAGGCTTAACAGGAGCAGGAGGCAAGGAATCAGGGTTCAGAGAAGCCTCTGCAAAAACATCCTCCACCACATTCAACACAGGAGGAATAGCTAAGGGCCTATGCTGGGGCAAGAACAAGAATTCCCTAAGCCTTTTTCTGGAGTCAGAGTAATCTTGGCCTTCCCATTTAAAGTGCTCCCTCATGGAGTGAAGAGTCTCTGAAAATGAAAAATCCTCAGGAGGAGAAGCTGAAGGAGTGGAATCATCCACATCAGAATCAGAATAAGTAGGAAACTCTTGCAAGTCTTCCACAGAAGACTCTGAAGCCTGTGAACACTGTTCAAAACTATCAAACTCCTGTTCCACCCTAGGCCTCTTATCAGGTGGGGCATAGAACCTCTAATCAGAGTAATCAAATCTTCTGCCATTTTAAGCATATGTTTCTTAGGCACAGAGCCGAAATGCTAGGAGAAGCCCCTACAGAAGCTGAACTTGGCCTTCCTCTAAAAGAAGCTTTGGCAACAGAAGGAGAGGCCCTAACTACCTTGGGAAGAGAGGGAAGAACAGCTACCTGAGAAGTCCCTCAGCCTGGCCTACCTCCTGAGAGGGCACATCCTGTAACAGTAAAGTATCTGCCTGAGACTCCATAGAGACTCCTGGCAAAACCTCTGGCTCCCCTGAGCCTTCTAAAGGACCGACGTCCGGGACTGCGGGTACCTCACCCCTAGACTTCACTGTTTTGTCCTTGCGCTTCTTAGATGAAGCAGGCGTCGGAGCATCCGCCGGCATAGTATAATTGCAACGCTTCCCAAACACTAACCTAGCACAATCAAGCCTCCTCTTAATAGTGCGCTTGTTAAATCTAGCACAAGAGCGGCAACCAACAACGTCGTGCTCAGGCCCTAAACAAGGTATACACAATGTATGATAATCCCTATGCGGTATCTGCTTCCCACAAGAAATACAGTTATTCACTTTTTCTGACATCCGGTTAAATACTGAGGCAAGAAAAAACCAAAATGTTCCCCAACGGGGTTACTTAGCCAACTCTGAATTCGGTCTGAAACTCCGGTTTCGAAAAATCTCAGTACGCCAACCTGCACTGCAAAATTGCTTCTGCATCGGACCATGCGGCAAAAAAGACTGAGGAAATGACGTCGGTCATGCGCATTAGTACCCTGACGTACTGACGTCAGTCTAAGGCGCCATGACCGACGTCAGCCTTATACTCTGGTATTCGGGCCGACTGGGACGCGGACTATACCCAATTGTCAGGACTGCAGCAAGGGAAGACGAAGAACATCCAGTCTGGTGATGGGAATTTGCAGCAGTCAGATGCAGGACAGTTCAACTTTTCCTAAGAGGACTTAAAAACTCATCTGGAGTTAGAGAGACTTGAACTAGAGTCAAACATTTGAAATTAGAATCAGCAAAGAGACTGTGGCATTTGGAGGCTGAAGAAAAAAAAAAAAGAATCCCTCTCCAGTGTCAGTGGTGGGGATTCAGGCTCCTTAATTACTGGCCCAGAGGGGGGTTGTCGCACAGATATTAAAGGATATATATGCTTTGCTATGAAATACAAAGCAGGAGCAGTTATTGGCCTGTGCTTCTGACTAATTTTAGTACAGTATAGCGTCTTCTGTGTGTCGACATGCGTGAATGGGCGTTCCTTCGTTGATGGTTGTGCATTAGGCCCGGCAAGCCAGCATGTAAAAATCAACTGCCAATCATTAGCGGACCAGAGTTCCGCTGTGGCAACCCATAACCGGGAAAAGCCGAAAGACTTCACATACTATGCGAGTTTCAAACTTCACTAGACAAGAGAACAGCCATGACTCTAACTGCTGTCTATGAATTCCAGACTGAAAATCATACCTTGGAGGCAGTAAATTGCATCTGACACACTTAAGTAACATATGTACCAAAGTACAATAATTTCAGTATGCACACATAAAAGTAAATGTTTATGTGCAAACTGTATCTGACACATTTCAGTAATATTTGCCTATCCAATACTTTCTGTATGCATATATACATGCATATATACGCACACATGCATATAATTATTACCTTGTTTTCTGCTGACCATGTAGGACTGAATAAAACTTCTCAAAATTCTAATTTCATGGACAAATAGGATGTGATTTTTTTTTGTGTTACTGCAGAACATAAATGTTTCATGTATAAGCTGTCTATGGCAGTAGTATTAACTAATGACTGCCAGTACAAATTAGTGGGAAGGTTAACAAGCTACAAATAAATTGAAATCTTTACCTCAGAAGTCCATGGCCTACATTTTCTAAATTTGTGCTGTGCACATCTAAGCACATAAATCACACCAAAACTCTTGGCTAACCCTCTAACCAATCCTTAAAGAATTTTCCAGTTATCAAAGAAAGAAGAATATAACCAATCATTGTCATGGTGCATTTAAGATGGGGCTTGGGAGGTATACAATATTAAATTAATAACATATCCTTTTTAACACAGTCTAAAGGCAAGAAAGGCCAAGGTGTGATTTCATAAATATGGTAGTTTTACATAAAAAATGAGTAGGTACTTGGTAGTCTTCAAGTATGTTAACTTTTCACCTTGCAGGAAGAGGTGGCTCTTGTTTTACCCCAGGTAACTTCTGCTCATTCCCCAGTGATCCTGATATCTTCAAAAAATGTCAGAACCCTGAAACTTACAGCAGCCCAATGTAGTCATTGACGAAAATGTGACACACCCGTACACACACACAAATGTTCCTGTGCTCATTTTCATTACCCCCTTAGTCTTCTACACACTTTCATCATTTTACCAGTGATAGAGGGGTGGATATTTTTGTGAGAGATGTTGGGAAGGCGACAGATATACAGGTGACAGAGCAAAGTATGTGGGCAATGGAGATGCAGAAAGCAATCAAGCAGTCAAAGATGCAACTTCATTCCCCATTTCCTAGCTAGAAGGAGTGAATGTTGTTGCGGCTTTTCCCGGTTAGGGGTCGCCACAGTGGAACTCCGGTCTGCTAATGATTGGCAGCAGATTTTTATGTGCCGAGTTGCCAGCTCTGACGCACAACCTTCAATGAAGGTACGCCCATTCACGCATGTCTCACACAGAAGACACTCTAGCTGAGAATCGAACGGGACAACGTCTTACTGTGAGGCGACAACGCTACTAGAAGGGAGTGAATGATGTAAGAAAATTGAAAACACTGGACTAAATTTGTCAACTTCCAAAGGAAGCCACAGGAGTTGCAGTATACAGCCATGTGGTAAGCTAGGAGCTGAAAAGGTCCATTTAATTAAGTACTTATCCTGCTAACAAGGACGGGAGTGCATGTCATACAGTAAAGAACAGGGCAGAACAACGATGTTGGATAGGAAACAGGAAGAATGGTAAATATGACGAAGGGACAAGGAATCGCAGAATGAAGAGCAAAGCTTAGAAAGAAAAATGTAAATGAATAACTGCAGCAGAACCCCAGTTCCCACTCATCAATCCCACCCTGATGGTGGGGTTCCAAGAGAAATCCTGGTTTTATTAAAAAAATAGTGGGGGTAAGACTAAGATAGAAAGAATGTGAATGGCCAGAAAAGGCATCTCAAATAAGGCAATACATATGCCAGCAAACAGATGCCTTGGCCTTTTAGCAGGGAACCTTCAAAGAACAGAAATTTCCAGGTAGAGGTAATGAAATCACAAACAATACATTGTATACGAATGAGGAAATAAGGGCATCCAGCAAAGAGGTGAAAGGCCTGTGAGAGAAGACCTGCGACAGTCGCGCATGAGTGTTGAGGAAGGCAGAAGAGTCGCACTGAATAGAGAGATGCTGACAGTTGATATAACACCCTGACCCCATGTAGAAAATGGGGGGGGGAAAGGGGGCTAATGATGGATGGCATTTTATAAGCATGGTAAAAGAAACTAGAGCCTACATTCTAGGAAGAAAAGATAAGAAGAGGAAAAAAAATTGCAGAAAAAGAGACCAAGGAGGGTGTTCATAGGTTTGTAGGTAGGTACTAGGCTATCTGCCCGAAGGTATTTATAAGCCTAGCCCCCTTAGATTAGCTCCCTGTGCCTCTGTCAAGTAGAGCCATTAAAGTGATCCCCGGGGTAAACTTTCCATTTCCCATCCACTCGTCAAGGTTTCTCTTGAAGAGTGTTAGCGAGGAGCTCTGCCTAATGTAGATTGGAATCTTGTCCCAGAGCATGGGAAGTTTCTGGGACAGGAATCTATCCCTCCAGTATGTCCTATTTATTATTGTGGTGAGGTTTAGATCCCTAGAGCGTGTGGCTCGACAGGATATGGTTTTCATTAGGTGGAGCATGTCCATCAATTCTGGGTTGGACATGGCCTTGTATGTCGGGCATAGATCACCCTCTGAGTAGGCCATATGCAACCGAGTACAGCTGGAATTTTCAGTCAAGCTGCATAGGGCACCTGTTTGAGGCCAGTAATCCTCTTGGTGAGGTACTTCTGTGGTCTTTCCAGCTGTTGCAGATGTCTTGTAAGGTATATCCCAAATGGGGCACTGTACTCTATGACGCATCTCATGACTGATGTATAGAGGGGCACAATCACCTCTTTTGATCTGGATGCAAACCCTTTTGTGATTAGGTGGGCCACATAGAAGGATTTTCTAACCACTTTGGCAATGTGATTATCAAAGGAGAGATTACTATCTACTTGGGTCCCCAGATCCCTTATCACATCTTCCGTATTTAGGGGGCTACCACCTATGTGGTAGTTTGTGGGTACTTTGTTTTTTCCAAAGAGGATGACTATGTACTTTTTGGCATTTTAGCTTGAGGCCATAGTTTTGACACCAGGTATCTGTCTCAGAGAGACCCTTTTGGAGAATGTCTGTGTCAGCTGGAGAATCAATTATAGCCCCTAGTTTGCAGTCTGCGAACTTGGTCAGTCATAGAGCTCCTGTGCTTGACTGTACCTCTGAGAGGTATATGCCGAACAGGAGAGGTCCTAGGACTGAGCCCTGGGTAATGCCACTTGTAACCGGTTTAGAGTCAGACCTAGCTTCCACAACTCTTACCATGTGGATTCTGTCTGTGAGCCAGTTGGCAACCCATCTCATGACGTACAGGTTTATGTTCAGGCTGGTGAGCTTGTCTAGAATACTAGAGAGGGAAATAGTGTTGAAGGCCTTTGCAAGGCCTAGGTAGGCTGTGTGGACCACCTTTCCCTCGTCTATAGCCTTGGTAACTGTCTCAAAGAAGTCCACCAGGTTTAGGAGGCATGATCTGCCCTTAAAGCCGAACTGGGTAGGGTCCAGTGTTTGTAGGTTCCCAATGTCTCTGTTCATGAGATCCATGATGATGCGCTCCATAGCCTTGCAGACCAAGCAAGTCAGTGTTATAGGGCGATAGTTCCCGGGGTCTTTTGTGGCTCCACCTTTGTGGAGTGGAATAACCATTGCTGTGCGCCACTCTATGGGCACTTAGCCTGTGGAGAGGCTGAGTATGAACAGTGTGTTTAGGTGAGGGGTTAGTTCATCTTTGAGCTTGTGTAGGACGCAGCCTGGGACACCGTCTGGTCCCATTGATGCTATGTTTTTGGCTTTTTAGAGGGCTGTCTGTGATTACAGGGGCACTACATACTTCTGGTATGGTTATAGGCCCATTTTGGGGGGTGACGTTTGCACTGAACCTGTCTGCCAGGATGTTGGCTATATCGGTCGGTTCATTGTATTTTGTGCCATTCTGCCCTAACTCCGAGCAGATCTGAGAATTACCACTTAGATTCTTGACATACCTAAAGAATGCCTTGTGGTTATCTTTGGAGTCCATGGCAATTTTTCTTTCGAAGCTAGCCTTTGACGATTTTATGACGGAATGCAGTTTCTTGCTGATACTGATCAGGGATGTCTTCCCTTCCTGGGATTTTACTCTTTTCTGAGTATTATTAATCGTAAAAATGTAAACAACGCACTTTATAGGCATACCATTACATGCACTAATGCTAATTTTAAATTTTGGGCCTTGGAAATAATAGAGTGTCCTGATAGAGGTGGGCAACAAAATTATTATACAGGGAAATGATATGGCAACTTAGATTAGATTCCTGCAATGGTAAAGGGATGAATGATTGCATTTCTATTACCCCAGCATTAAAATTATTGGCATCTGATCCGAAGAAACATACTTAAAATGTATGGTTTAAGGAAGAGTTGATGTTGTTCTCTTTATAATAACTGGTTATTTGGTGTGGTTCAATATTTTAGTTTTTATTGTATTACTGTATTATATTTTGTTGGTTTTACACAAGAAAAATATTTCATCATTTCATCATTTTTTTTACTAATAACTTCATTACATAATGTATGTACATGTACACATACATCTATACATATATACTTTTTTAAAAAAACTTTTTTAAAAATTTTTAATAAATTTGTATTATTTTAAGAGTTAAATTAATTAAAACATTTCATACATATATATATATATATATATATATATACATATTATTATTCATTATTATTTACATTATTATGATTAATATTTATATATTCGTGCAGACGTATTTATATATATAACATGTATATACATTTACATTTTTGTATGTATTTTAGTATTTTAATATTTACTCAGTTATGTTTAACTGAGTTATGGTATTATACAAATGATATCAAATATAAAGAATACATGTATATATTTTTACATTGGTATTGCACGCATATGAATGTTTTTTAGAGTTATAATAAGAATTCAGCTGTGATTTATGGCTTCTGTTTTTTAGCCTGTAATGGGTTTACTACATATAAGGTGAGCCATCACTTTAAAATGAATTAAAATGAATTATTTTACTTAATTGAATTTTAATTGAATTTCAATTGAATAATTACTAATTATGTTAATAGAGTAGTATATAAACTGAAAGATTCTTTGATTAAAGTGATTCTGAAGAGGTCTCCAGGTGGGAGACGAAAGCTCAACTTTGTATCCTGTATGTTGGAATAAAACTTTTTCGTGTTACACAGCCGTGGAGTTGGGAGTTTGGTTTTCACACTGTTGGATTTCCTGTGGTTACTTGCTGGACTTTGATGGTTTGTTTGCTGCTTTAAAGGTTCTTTAGATCTGAGAATTATCACTTAGATTCTTGACATAGCTAAAGAATGCCTTGTGGTTATCTTTGGTGTCCATGGCAATTTTTCTTTCGAAGCTAGCCTTGGACGATTTTATGACGGAATGCAGTTTCTTGCTGATACTGATCAGGGATGTCTTCCCTTCTTGGGATTTTACTCTTTTCTGTACAAGTTTCCTACTTCTGTTGTATAGCTTGTTTATGGCAGGGGTCCACCAGACTGGTTTCCTTTTCTTGGAGGAGTGAGTTTTGGTTTTGCTTGGGATAGCACGATCCATGCATTCTTGTAGGTGCCCGTAGAGTGCATTAGTAAAGGATTTTGCAGCTTGGGCAGTGTTATGCTTTAGCATGGGGGCTTTGAAACTTTCCACCTTGGTCATAAGTAACGTCAAGTTTGCTTTTGAAAAGTTTTTCACGGTGGTTTCTTTGACTGGGGGTGGGGGCGGAATGTGGATATCCAGAGTGATTAGTTTATGGCCAGATCTAACCAGTGAGGGGTTGACCTCCGGTGTGGAACACCGGTCACCCATGTTGGTGATGACCAGGTCCAATATGTTGGCACCTCTGGTGGGGGTGCTGACCAGTTGATCCAGGACGTTTGAGTTTATAAATTCTAGAAAATGTTGGGCAAGGGAGTTAGTACTTGAGTAGTTCTTCCAGTTAATGTTTGGGAAATTGAAATCACCCAATATCACAGTGTTTGGTAGGACCTTTATGTTTCCCAGTGTTTCCAGAAATGCGGAATGGGGGTCCTGGACATGGTGGGTGATCTGAAGCAAGCCACAATTTGAATTGCAGTTTTGCCCATTGTTAGATGCACGTGGATGATCTCTGAAGCATCGTGCTGTGCCACTAACCTGGAGGTGTGGGTATCCTTGATGAATATGGATACTCCCCACCTTTTATATTTCAGTCGGGGTTTTGTGGCCGAAATGTATGGTACGAGTTGTAGCCTGGCAGTGCTGGGGTGCTCTATGGAGCCTTAAACCAGGTTTCTGTTACTGCACATATATCGATTTTCTCCAAATTGAGGAGTGCCTCGAGTGCATGCATTTTGAGGTTTAGACTTCTGGCATTGACTAGCATTACCCTCAGTTTTTTATCTGTGCTATTTAAGGTGGTGGGTTTGTCTTTTGAGCCTTGCCTAAAAAAGGCACTATGGGGTGGCAAGAGCCTTGGCCTATATTCGAAAGCCTAAGGGTGACAGGTGCAAGCTGTCTCTAGCGAAGCAGCGTGCTTGTGGAGCACGTTATCCCAGGCTGACAGGCACTGGATCCCCTTTGAATGTCACCAGAAGCTTAATCAATTGTTGAAATTGATCATTTTTTTCTTTATACCATGGTATCATTCTTGATGATGGCAGGATGCTACTCAAGGTCAGGGTCATACTGGCCTGGGCTACGTGATTAGAGAGCTCTTCCATGTCTCTTTTCATGTAGCCCAGGGAGGTACGTCTCAGGTCATTCACACCAACATGGACAATGACAGAATCATATTTGTACTTGTTCTGGAGTGACCCGAGTGCTTGTGTTACGTGGCGGATCCTGGCACCCAACAGGCAGCTAACAGTAACTTTCTCCTTGTTCAGCCTGGTGAGTGGTATATCAGTGTGCCTGACTATACAGTCACCTATTATTAGTATGCTGGGTATGTTGTTATTTTGCCTTAAGGGCTGAGATTGTGTGGCATGCTGGTTTTGTGAAGTATGTGTTTCATGGTTTGTGGTGGGGGTGGAGGTTGCTTGGCTGTCTGCTTTGGAGGTCTCTGTTGCTTTTGCAGATTTTTATTTAGGGCCTCAGAGTATGTCTTCGTGTATTTATGTGTGTTTTTGCCACTGCTGGTTTCATAGGTCTATGTGAGACTGATGGTGTGATGCAAGTAATTCCCTTCTCCTCTTGACTGTCTGGTCCAGTCTTGGGTTGAGAGAGCTTAGCCTCCAGTTTGGCTGTATAATTGCATCTCTCGCATGTGTTAGTGTTTGGTGGTAGGAAGAGAGGGTTTTCTGTGTACATGAGGTGGTTGTAACATTGCCTCAAAATGCCCAGATTCACCAGTTGGACCGGAGAGCAGGGGTGTAGCTAGGATTTTCAAATTTGTACTCACAGCTCTCAAACTGCTACCCCCCTCCCCAGCCAAGCTACGTCCATTCTCGTAATTCACGGTTCGCTCTTTTAGTGTCGATGAAGAGGCATTCACTTTAATGCCTCTTCAGTAATATAATATAAATTCACTCAAACTCGGTTCCTTGAATTGAAAATTAACCTGAAATGTCAGTTCTTTGAAAAATGCAGCATGGTAGTTGGGGTAGAGAATTTATGCTTTTGTTTTCTGTAACTAAGGTACATGTTTTGAGCTTGAGTAAATTACTAACCACCTGCTACCCCTAACTAGGATGTTTCATTCACACACACACCCCCTACCTACCTCTTAGTGCAAGAAATATGGACAAAGCCTAAAATAAACAGGGACAGAAAGTTGCTAGAATAACAGGATTTGTGCTAGTATGAGAAAGTTGCTAGAATAACAGGATTTGTGCTAGTATGAATTTTTCTAAAGGACATGAAGTCTGAAACTCAAATGTCTGTCATTATTTAGCAACTTCAGCCTTCAATGATTTTCTAGAAAATCACAAAATTTATGAGGAACAGACAAAAAATATGGGGCAAAAATCTGGACATTCTGCAAAATTTGGACAGTTGAGAGGTATGCTACCTACCACACACACACACACACACACACACACACACACACACACACACACACACACACACACACACACACACACACAGACACACACACACACACACACACACACACACACACAGACACACACACACAGACACACACACACACACACACACACACACACACACACACACACAGACACACACACACACACACACACACACACACACACACACACACACACACACACACCTCAACCTCTTAGAGCAACAAACTCATAAATAAAACTGAGGCAAAGGCCCAAAAATAAGGACATTTTTTAAATATTGCTCGTATAAACTTAGAAAGATAATAGAATAGTAGTAGGTCTTGCATTAGTACGAATTTTCTGAAAAGTATGAAATCTGAAACTCAAATGTCTGCCATTATTTTCTAACGTCAGTCTCTAACAATTTGCCACTAATTTGCCAGAAAACCGCAATTTTATGAAAAACGGACCAAAAATGTGATGCAAAAATATAAAATTGCCAGACAATACAGCTGGGAACCTGTCAAAGAAGGGACACCATTTTAATATGAGCACAGTTAACTTAGAGCAGCTGACAAAATTAGAGAATCTACATGCATTTCTGAAATAAAAGCAATGTATAACTCTGATCATTACAGTTATTTATAAAAGTAAAGTAAACCCTCCACGTTTTCTTCCAAAATTGCTATTTTGCGGAGAGATTATTAGGGGGAGAGCAACATTTTGAGCCAAAATTGGGGACAGTTGAGAGGTTTGGATATTCCTAATTCTATAAAGCGATTTATGTGCACATACCTCTCAACCTCTTAATGCAGGAAATCTGGACAAGGCCAAATATATTGGGGGAACATACAAACAGTACTAAAAATTGACCTTGTATAAACTTAAGACAGTTGCTAGAATATCAGGTCTTGCTTTAGCATGCATTTTTCTGAAGATTATGACATCTGAAACTTAACGTCGGTCATTATTTAGCGACTTCATTCCTAAATGATTTGCCAGAAAAAGTTTTATTTTGCATTTTACAGCATGAACACCAATAAGTATATGCTAAACAAATCACAATGAAACTAAACTTAGCATTAAAACTTCTCTGCCCTTGAAACTCACATTCATTGAAACAGCATTGAAACCCACATTCAAAGAAAATACATTTTGCCAGTGGCAGATAAAGATTAACTTTGGGCTGTTTTCAAATCATAGGCCCCTTGCACATGAAACATACACGTGCTCTTTGATACACCTTCCATCATAAAAGTTTACTCAAACTTCTACAGTCCACCATTATCAGTAAATATGCACAATCTCTGAACTAGTAAAAGCCATCTACATAATTCCACATTAGAGAAATCTGTAACTAATGAAGAGGCTGCTGCTAGCAAACAACTTTATATTCCATGGTTTCATCTACAAATAATGTGCCTGTTGCCCTTGAGGAATAAATTGCCTATGTTGCATTAAAAACAATGATACGCTAGTAATATTGCAATAGGGAATGGATGGCAAACTGATAACAGGTTCATAGTTACTACTAGATATCTTCGCCAAAACAGACTACAGCATCCACCCCCCTTTACAACACAGTACAGTATCAGCAATGCATCTACCTACTGTGGGAGAAGAACCCACAGCCTTCTGCATCAAAAGCAAGTACACTACCTGTTGTGCTATTAACAGTGCAAGCAGACTCTGCATAAGCAGCACTAAACTTAAGTTCCCCTGCAGCTCTCAGCTCCTTGTAAAATGTTGACACTCAGCTGTATCTCTGAACTTTGCAGCACAAGAAATCTGGAAAAAGCCAACATTTATTGGGGGGGGACAAAAGCCCAAAAACAGGGACACATTTTAAATATTGCTTGTATAATTTTGAAAAGTTGCTAGAATAAAATGCTGTGTTATCACCATGCATGTCTTGAACCCAGAATAGTCAGTGCAACATACCACTATACTAAATCAGCAGTTTGAAAAATAGGAAGACAAACTTAATGGCTATCATTTAGATAGCTCTCAACCTCTGAGCACAAAAAACCTGGACAAACAAAGCCAATAATGAGGGAATACAAATTCAGTTCTCACTTCACACCTTAGCACAAAAAACCTGGACAAACATCAAAAACAATAATGGTAGAAATACAACTTCAGTTCTCACCATAGCTCACAACCATTATAAAAGCAAATCTGAACAAAGTTCAGAAATGGTGGTGGTTAGGCTGTTCTTACCCTGAAGCAAAGGTACAGAGTTTCAGCCTGAACACCTATAGCCAGCAGGTGTATTATGTGGGGGCATTTTCACACACACACACACACACACACACACACACACACACACACACACACACACACACACACACACACACACACACTTTACAGCTTGTGAATCCACACAGAAATCCATTACAGATTCACAAGCTGTAATGGATTTGTGTGAATCCACACACAAATCCATTACAGCTTGTAAATCTACACACAAATCCATTACAGCTTGTGAATCCACACACAAATCTTGTGAATCCACACACAAATCCATTACAGCTTGTGAATCCACACACAAATCCATTACAGCTCTGAATCCATTGCTTGCCCATGATAATCCATTACACTTACTTCAATCAACTAATCCATTGCTTGCCCATGATAATCCATTACACTTACATCAACTAATCCATTACAGCTTGTGAATCCACTGCTTGCCCATGATAATCCATTACACTTACTTCAATCAACTAATCCATTGCTTGCCCATGATAATCCATTACACTTACTTCAATCGACTAATCTACTGCTTGCCCATGATAATCTATTACACTTACTTCAATCATCTAATCCATTGCTTGCCCATGATAATCCATTACACTTACTTCAATCAACTAATCCATTACAGCTTGTGAATCCATTGCTTTCCCATGATAATCCATTACACTTACTTCAATCATTGTTTCCTGCTTGCCTTCCAAGTAACTCACACGATAATCCATTACAGCTTGCGAATCCATTGCTTGCTTTCCCGCTCGCGAATCCATTGCTTGCCTTCCAAGTAACTCACACACACACGATAATCCATTACACTTACTTAAATCATTGTTTCCCGCTCGCAGCCAGCCGGACATGATGTGAGCTCACTTCCGACTGGCTGGTATGCTCCTTAAAGGAGCCAACACCCTTTAAATACGTATTTTTTTTTTTCAAAAAAGCTACCCCCCTTCTAAAAAATTTGTACTGAAATCAGTACAGTGCGTATGGCTCCAGACGTCCCTGCCGGAGAGTACACCTGAAACTGCCCTTTGGACATGCCTGGATAGGTACAGTGAGCTGATTTACTGATTGGCTTGTAAGGTCGAATAGAGAGCCTTGTCCTTCTCTACAGTATAAGGGGGTCTAGTGCTAAGGTTTATTAGTGCTTGCTATGAGTTTTGAGCAAGTTCCGGGTTGAGAAGTGAATGGTTTGAGTGCTGAAGTTGAAAGTTTGTCTAGTTCTAAGGGAAAAATTGAAGAGTAGACTTTGTGGAGCAGGGAATAGTTATACCCTAGCTAACTGGTGCTGCCCGCTGGGCAAAACTTAGCAAATGCGGGTTTTATAGCAGGGAAATGAAAGAGATAGAAATTAGCCCAAAATGGCCAATAAACTACTAATTTCTGGGCTGAAACCACTCCTACAGGGACAGATATGCTTGCTCAAAGCTCTCTTCTCTCACAGGTGAACAGAGAAACTTCCTTTTATCCAAATAAGGTATGTGCAAACACAGAAACTTGTAACACAACCCTGAATTCATCACTAACCTGAAAACTGGACCATACTAGCTTAGAAAGGCAGGAAAACAAGTATTTTTTTCAGAAAATAAAGCAAATACAATCAAAAAAACACTTTAAATCCACAGAAATGGCCATCACACTTGAGTGTGTAGCCTACAAAAGTTAAACAGGTAAAGCTGGATGCAGAAGATAGTGTCAGATAGTGATACTGGTGTTCATACACAATTCAGTTGGGAGAAGACAGATTTTGAAAGTGATGGACATAAAATATCAAGTTGGGACAAGGACAATTGCAGAGGGAAATAAAATTTTGACAATGAACATATACAAATACATCAAATATGCAGGGAAGTAGGCATATCTGGGGAAAAATATGCCAAGTGCAGTTGCAAAGGCCAGTATATGGATAGATGTGTACAAACAGCTGACTCACAGGAGTAGAGTAATCACTTGTTTTAATTTTGATGCTAGTATCATAGTTAGGTTACTACAGACCACTGCCAGAGCACGTGTTGATTACAGACATATGTAAACATCTTTAAACACAAGTCTTCACATTTTTTTATCATTGGCCAGCAGTGATACGGACTGATGTATGAGGAATTTGAAGAAGAGACTTAAGAAATACCAGATATAGAATTAGAATGGTGGTGTACTAAAAAGTGAAATAAAAGGGAAAAGTGTCTGGGCGATGAAAATCAAAGCACAGGGTGCAGTGCTGAAGAACTGAAGCATAAAAATAGTCCTGAAAAGGGTGGGATGTAAGAAACAAAGCCAGATTTAATGAAAAGCACAAGACAGCGTTAGGATTGGGGTTATTTTTGTGAGGCAAAGAGACAGGGAATTTGGCAACACAAGCACTAAGCATGCAAGCTAATGACGTGGGTTACAATGATGTGGCATGAGCAGGTGCAAACATATGTAATCGGGTGAAGACAGTGGCAGAGATAGGAGACCAAGAGGCTTTACAAGTGTTTTACCACAAGCCTCAACAATGGGGTTTCAGACACAGATAAAGCAAGCTATCCAATTACTGGGGAATCTGATTAGTGAGAAGCACTAAAAGGAAGGTGACCATTTTGTTACAGGACCTAAACCAGGACACTTAAGCTGGAGCCTATTTATAGGCCTACAGCAATCCCTGCTCCCTACATGCAAAACATGCCCTGAAACACTAAATTCACATGGTAATTATTTAACTTACATTTCTCATATCAAATATCACTCTAATAATTATCTGTGAAAGTTAACAGTACAACAATTTTTTAAGTTGCAAGGAATTCAAATTTTTTTTTTTTTTTTTTTTAATATTTCCTACTCTAATATGCTTAGGTCTGATTGCTACTATATGAATCCCTGGCTGAACCTCTCACATGTCAACCAGGAACTCTTTTTACCTTCCTGTTCTACACCAAGAATCATTTAAAAAAGGTAAGTAAAATAAACCTTTCTATGCAGCAAAAAGTGAACTTCTCAAAAGACTCATTAAGTGACTCCTTACAAACAAAAGGATTTTACAGACACAATAACATACAACACAAACTTGAGCGGAATTATATTTTGCCGTTCATGCCCAAATGCAATTTTGTCTATCAAAGAGATCATGTGCTGAGCAGCGGTTCTGGTATCTCCTGTGAGCATGTTTTAAATTTGTTTTGAACATTTTTCCAGTAAGCAATGAAACAAAATGTATGAACCAATGACGACAAAACTACCCAGTTCAGAACATTTCCATCATAAAAGTCTACTCAAACGTCTGTCATTACAATCCACCAATATCAGTAAATATGCACAATCTCTGCAGAAGTAAGAGGCATTTAAATAGTTCCACATTAAAGAGATCTGTAACTAATGAAGAGGTTGCTGCTAACAGACAACTTCATATGGTCAGGTGGCATGATGCCAGGGTAATCCTATGGGCTACGCTTGTAAGGGCTCCAGGGCCATTAGCCTAGTACATACCTATGAACCTATATTTCATTGTTTTATCTACAAATAAAGTGCCTGTTGTCTTTGAATGATAAATTGCCTATGTTACATTAAAAAAATAAGCTTGTAATATTGCAATAGTTATGAAAGCTTGAGTGGGTTGCTAAAGCACATGTTTTTACAATAAAAGGTATAGCATCATGTCTAATTAAATTGAAGAATAGCATATAAAGGAAAGGAAATAATTTCAAAAAGTCAACAAAATATAAATCTCACTATGCAATGCCAAAGTATGGGGTATGTGTATGGCTTTGTAGACTGGTGATGGCTGTTGCTGTTAAAAACCTCCACAGTTCAAGAGAATAATCTGAATGAACAATGGTGCTGTGTTTGTTTCATAAGGAGGTGGATGTGAGATTTAAAGACTTCAGTTTGGGATGAAAAAAAAAATCTCTGTCTCCTCTAAAACAAATAAAAAAAATGCAAAGGTTGTTTGTAGCTCCATTTGTCCATATATTATCCAAGCCAACAGCAGTTTTCTTAAATGTCATTTTCAGTATGCCAAAAAAAAACACAATTTTTTGAAAAGTGGACCAAAAATATGAGGCCAAAATCTGGACATTCTGCAAAAATCTGAACAGTTGAGACGTATGAGTGCTTGTAAACTGACCTCTATAGAGAGACAGACAGTGACACAAGAACAGAATGTCTTGTATTTAAAACTGCACGCAGATGGAAAGGAAGAACAAGACGTGTGTGACAATTCACGCACAGACATGATGTGACAGGTGTGTGTGACTGGCCTGTTCTTAAAGAAGAACACCCTTAAAAACAAAAACAGTATATTTATATTTTTTACAGTACGTCAGGACTACTCAGATTAAACTATAATATTTCCGCGTCCCGAAGACAATGTTCGGGATTCTGGGACAAGACCTCCAAACATTCCAGAAAAATTGGGATGGTTGATCACCTTGACTAAAAGACAAATTCTCCAAAAGTGAAACTGTCAAGAGTTATTAACACATATCAGATGAAGAAGCGTGTTATGAAATAGTTCTTTAAGTTTTAACCCTCAATATTTGTTTTATTTAAACCAGTGTTGCCATTACTTTACTTGCTACTTGTCTGTTTTGTTTCATCTTGCAGAATGCTACATTTGCTGACTTTTCATTTTAGTTTATTCACCATTCTTTGGGGAATGGCAACAGTTGTGAGGGTGTTGCACACCTCTGTGTACTACAAGCTTCTATAAGCCAGGTCATATTATGCACTATGTTTGGCAGCAATGTATGATAATGGTAATATTGCGCGCACAGTCATTCAAGTATGCATGTTTAGGCAGACAAACAAGCACTCTAGGATTATAACATTCCTTAGCTTTACTTACCAGTTCCATGAAGGGACATTACATTACAGCTACAAATCCTGAGCAAATAATGCACAGGTTGGGTTTCAACTTAAACATCTGAACTTTCAGTTGGTGCAGCAGTCTTGAACCATGCTGTGGCTTTTGTTACAGAATGCCTAATTGTGGCAGCTCCGCTGTTTGGGAAGGGGTCTTCTAGACATTTTGACAAATGTTTGACTTTTGATGTAGGATGTGTTTGCATTCAGTCTGTCTTGCTGGTTTATCATTTTCAGGCAAGGATAACATGAGAAAATGTTTATTACATCAGCATAGTGCAAAATTATGGTTGTGTGCCAATAATCTCATTTGCTGCCCTGCCCATGCTGGTTTCAGCATGTAAGATACAATTCCTGTTTTTAATACATTTTCATCATCTATTCTTACTATGGATTATGTTTCTTTTGATGTGGTTCTTGTATAGACATTTTTGTGGGACATGCAATCAATTCACAGAAAAAAACACTAAAAGCTCAGGACAGCGGTAGAAAATGTTTTATTCCAAAACACAAGATAAGTGCTTTCATTTTAAAATATTAACAAATGTAGTTATCTAACAAAGTTTTAAAAGTCCCAGTTTTTATACTACTTTCAAAATGGAATTTTGAAAATAGTACAAAAACTGGGACTTTAACAAATGGAGTTATCTGATGACATTTTAAATGTTTTAAAATGAAAGTGTTCATCTTGTGTTTTGGAATAAAGCATTTTCTATGGCTATCCTGAGCTTTTAGCATTTGTTTCTGTGAATTCGTGGATTTAGCAGCGTTTGTTGGACATACAAACATAGGTTCATAGGTTGGTACTAGGCTATCAGCCCTAGGGCCTATACAAGCCTATCCATAACAATTCCCTGGCTATTTCTTCCCACACTATTTACTTCCCTGGACCCCTGTCTAGCAGAGCGACTGATGTGATCCCCGGGGTGAATTTCCTTTCTCCCATCCAATCGTCAAGGTTCCTTTTGAAGAGGGCCAAAGAGGCACTTTGCTTGACATGTATGGGCAATCTATTCCAGAGTCTGTGGAGTCTCTGGGTCAGGAACCTATCCCTCCAGCATGTTTTGTTTATTGTGATGACAAGGTTTATATTACAGTAGTTCCATATGCACTTTCATAGGACTCGGGTGACACTTCACAGTACGGTTAGCAGCATTCCTTTACTGCACAAAAATATTTGTGCAGTGACATGCCTCCTGTCATGATGGTCCAAATGGGTTGTTAAACATGTGTTTCACTACTAACATGAGGCACATTTGTGCCACCATGTTTCGGTTTTCTTATTGTGTATGGAATGTTGACATGCTAATTACACTTCCAAAGACATGCTGGCATTATATGCTTGTGGAGACTGGTGGCATGGTGCACAGATAAAGACTGGCTAGTTCTATCTTGATATCTAGCACTGGCATTATTGTGACTGCCTTACAGGTGGAGCAGTCACTTAGGCTGTTGTACTGGTGGTGGAGGTGGTTCAGTGCAAGGTATGGCCTCATGCAGGTAGCACTAAGTGAGGTACACAGGACATTTTAGGCCTGGGACTGTCATGCAGGTAGCACTGCCATAAAGCCAGAACTACAGAGATAGTAGTTCCCTGCAAAGGATCACCTCCTGTGGGCAGCACTGGACAGGGAATATATACTGCGTTGAACAGTACTCTCCAGCAGTTGACTTATTCCAATTCCCATATAAAAGCAGCTGCTGTATAGACTGTGGCATAAATAGTTCAGTGCAGAGTCAACCTCCTATAGACAGCACTGGACAGTGATGTTGCACTACAGGTTGATGGTCATGTCTGGTAGATGGATTGTGCAAACTGCCATACAAGTGCAGCTACAGATTAATGAAGGGGCCAAGCTCATACAGACAGCACTGAGGATGGTACATGATGAATTGTGGGATAAAAATGTTACTTCAGCTCCCATAAAGATAGTTATTAAGCACTCTACTGTACCGGTCATAGTTCAGTGCAGGCACTGTATGCACATATGGTGCAACTAGTGAGTAGCAGGAGAATACTAATGATACACAGCAACATATTTTCAGGTGTGTGTGGCTAGAATTTGGACATTACCTACATTACACACAACTCACCTTTGCCCATAAACTCATTTATAAACTCGAGCGATGCCCTTCCCTGAAAAATATCATTGAACCTTAAGTCCCATCCAATATCTAACAACAAACACCTACTTAAAGTATCAAAACCTAGTAAAAGAGCAGGTAGCTGCCTCTATTCACATTCCATAACTAAGCTGTGGAACACCCTCCCATAATCAGTTACAGAATTAGACAACATAATCTCCTTTAAAAGAAAAATAAAACAACATCCCACTGATAACCCCAGCTGCACATGCAACACACATCTGCAGCCTCCTTAATCTAGCAAAACTGTTTCACGTAGCAAACATACTTATGTATATGTTATGCTGTTACACCATACGAGTTATCCCTAATCTTTAGTATCATAGTCCACACATCAATACAACTATCTTAACACATGTTTTTTTCTCTGTCACTTTCTACTTTTAATACTACCATTTAATATATGCCACCTATAATCTACTTATTCCCACTACCTAGCTATAAGATTCTAACTATATCTGTCTTACCTTTAAGTCTCTAATTCTATCTTTCCCTTTTCCTACCCCCCCCAAAAAAAATTGAGCTGTATTGTTAAATATTTCTAACTGTATAATTTTCCTACATGCCAATGTTCCATTGTTACTGTACTGTGCCTTTTTACAACATATTTGCTGTTTAGATAGTTTTCTCTATTATTTCTCTTGCTTTATAATTATAATTGTTCCCTTACAAATTCCTGTAATGATTTTCATGTAACTTGGAGCTTTTCTCCCCGGCCCTCCACTGAAAATGATTCTCAAGCCCAGTGGACTTTACCGGTTAACAAATGTCAATAAATAAATAATAAATAATATATTAGTGTACATAATATGGAAGAGTGTTCAGACACATCACACTGCAAATATACCACTGACATGTAGACAGTTTCACACGTCTGTATTTTAAACATGATGATTTCTCAGGCCTGGCATCACACTTGAAACCATCTGGCTTTCATACAATACTGTCATTGATTGTCACATGGGGACACGTATGAATGTTTTTCATAAACTAAATATTCTTGCCTGCAGCTTTGTACAGATTATGAATTACTAGGCTTCATTTTATTTTTTATTCTCGACTTTAGACACTTGTCTTAACATTTTGTCACTTAAGGATTTGTACAGCACAACATATGTGGGGCACATTAACTGCTATTTCAAGTGTATAAAGCTGCCCTCTTCATTGAGTGTTTGCTCTTATTATTTATACTAAGTGCAGGCCTTGGCTGTGCTTTCATCAAGTCTTCTGAATTACAATCTTAAGAAACAAAGTCAGCCAGGAAGCCTAAATTAAGGGCCGGGTAAGCAGCTTTCATCTTTAAGTTATATACACATGCATCTTGTTCTATGGTGTGGTATATGTACGAATCTGTACAAATCTGTCAAGTATTACTGAAATTATCCAACTATTTGTGAAAAATAAACATATATTTCTACATATTCATAAGCTGAAACCTTAGCTAGTTAACGCACAGAAACAAGCTAGAGTGATTTCTTTAACACTCCAACATGTGAAACAGTTTGCCCTAGAGTTATTCTTTCATTTTAAAACCAGGTTAAGTGTAGTATTGCACAGTCAAAGAAGAATGCAAGTGCTACAACCATCAAGTAACGTGTAGATATAATGTCATGGGTTACCAGCCACCTAGCTCATAAATTACAGTCTTAAAATGAAAGCCAGAGACTGTATGGGCATCTGGCAACAAAGAGAAAGACATCTCAAGTGTTTCTGCAAAGTGTTTTCACTACCACAGGGGATGATGAAGTGATGACTTTTGAAGGAAAGCGCTCTGTGGAAGGTGATTTCATTCAATGAAAATTCAGTGTCCCTTAGCACTGCATATTTCCGAAATACAAGTGTCTACTTTCAGATTTATGCCATTCAATTTTTCAGGCAAGGTTTTTTTTAAAACTGGGGGGGGGGGGGGGTGCAAAAATCCTGCAGATGGTGCTAGGATTTAAAATGACTATAAATTTTGCAGAGCACACCATAAAGAAAAACAATGTATGAAAACATTCTCTCTTTGCAGTGTTAAATATAATACTATTATTTTTACCTTAAAAAGAACCAATTTGATCGCAAGAAAAACATTCAAAGCATTTTCTTAGCCTGCCATGCAAGTCAGATGTAACATCTGAAACTGGTAAGCAAAATCCAATATTTAACAAATAAGTGAAAGTAATAACCAGACTTTGATACTTTTGGCTGCACAAGTGCTAGGCTCGCTGCTTCAGAAACCAGATTTAGATCACGGATTGAGGCTTTAAAGGTAGACATTCATTCACTAAGCAGGGAGGGGAAATTTTGCAAAAAAAAAAGAAAAAAGAAAATATGGGTATGGTCTTTGTGAGTTTGTTTTTACCCTAAAAAGAAGCTTTATAAAAACTCTACTGTCTTTCAGATTGCAAAACATTTATACATTTGTTCTCAGAATTAAACCTCACACCTAGTTCTCCCACCACTGTAATGACTTTGATGAGCTTGGTGAAGTTTCACAGACAGACGCTGGTTTTCTAAAAACAAATAGAATGAAGCTGTATGGGATTTGTTTGCCAAACTGTTAACACTAATCTGAAAAGGTGCTTCATTCATAACTTCCACTAATGAATTTAAAAAACTTCAACAAAGTAAACTACTGCTGCAAGAAATTTTTCAGACTAAACAAAATTCATAATCCATTACTTCAAAGCCTGCAAAATGGAAGCTTTGAAAGGTCAATGCCAACTTCAAACACAAAGCTAGGACTATCTTATCTGTGTATATAAAGACTCTTTTCTTAACATGGAGGCATCCATAACAGAAGTTAGCATTCTGTATCACACTACTTTCTTAATAACCTCTCACCTAAGAAGGAAAAAAAAAAACATAAATCACAGCTACAGCACACATTAAAATTATGCCTGAACTTAGATGAGTCTGCAGTATATATAATTATGACACACAAAACAAGGAGCATATTTTTTACAACAAAATAGGACAAGTTCTCTATCTAATCTGCCCTATTCACAGAGCTAGTATATATTTCAGTGACTCCTCCTATGATCCACCTTGGGTCATTACTCATCTCAGGCCTTTAAGTACTCTCTGGTCTTACAGTTTATAACCCTTATTTCATGTAACGTTTTCCATTTATTCTTCATATTTTCTGCAAGGAAATACTTTCTAGTGTCAAGGCTGAACTTTGCACCTTTAATATGGTAGGCATGTCCCTTCCTTGCCTCTTTAGCTGCTTGCCATCACAAAGTCATCTTGTGCAACCAATATTGCAGCACCCCTTCTTTACCTATTCTCAAGAATAAATGCATCACCCATAACCTTTCTCTGAATCCCCCTGTCATCCATTCTCTGTATTACCATGGGAACCTTTCCCTGTTTTGTCTCTTACTAACTTTACATCCTTATCCATTTATCAGCACTGGAACTGAGTGGAGTATGCCAACTAAAGAGCGACACGAGATCCATAGAAGGGTAAAGTATGACCACTCTTCATGGAGTTCCAACTCCCATGCATACAGACCCAGCATCCTACTAGTCTTAACTGTAACTTTCTCAGATTGTCCCTCCTGGTTCATTTCTGCTGTAAGGTATTTTTCTTATCAGTGCCTTTTACGTTCAGTTTTCCTACTCCACTTTGGATTATCAGTATCCTGGTGAAGTGCTTTATACTGTCTTTTACTAAGCCTTAGATGTCACTTACATTGCTGCATTACCTTAAACACTTCTCAGGAAGTCTTATCAAATCCTTTGAGGGCTTGCTTTCCCACCCTCTACTGTCCCTTCTACCCTAGAATTATCCAGAAATTAGGTTCATACCATTTCCAGCACCTAGAAAATGCCCAGGAGCACTCTTCCCAGAACTATAATACACCACTGGGATCTCACCAGTGTCCATGCGGGACAGGGGAAACAGGTGCTGACTTCGTGGGAATATGGGCAAAATGCTTGGCTAGGCTTACAAGGGCCTCCGAACCAATAGCCTAGAATCATCCTAGGAACCTATGAACCTATGCATCTGACCCTGTTTTGTCCCAGAGAGTTTCTTGGATGCCTATATGGTAAGTTATGTTTGTAAAGAGGTAGCTAAGGGTTAATGTTGTGGGTGGGGGGTTATGCTAGTTGGGAGTTAATTTACTTACCATCAACCTCTGTCCAGATACATCGGGGCCAATCAGTTATGAATTTGTGATTTCCCATCCAATGAACAAAGTTTTTTTTGAATAGGGTCAGTGATGAGCTCTGCTTCATCTAGATGGGGAGCTTATTCCATAGTGGAAGGATCCCTTGAGATGAAGATTGATCCCTCCAACTGGTTCCGTTTAATGTTACAGCCAAAGTTCAGGTCCTTGGATCTAGTGTTTCAAGTCCTGTTTGTCTTACAGATGTACAAGAGTTCCATCACAGTTGATCTGAGGATGCTCTAAATGCTAAGCATAGATTGCCTCTCTGTAACCTGTAGGAGAGTGAATACAGATATTGGACCCTTAAGGTGGTCAGTGTAGGACAAGGTATTCATACTCTGGATTCTCCTGCTGAGGAACATTTGAGAGTGTTCCAACCATTGCAAGTGCCTGGTTAGATACATCCTAATGGTGGCACTGTACTCCAGGATTGGTCTGACAAGGCCTGAGTAGAGTGGTACTACTACTTCCTTGGACCTGGATGCCATACCCTTGCTTATAAGATGGGCAACACAGAATGATTGTCTTACTGTCTTAGCTACATGTTGGTTAAGCACCAGATTAATGTCTACATATGTTCCAAGATCCCTATCGGGTCAACTGTTAGGGGTGTTTCATCAATTAAGTAATTATCTTAGGTAGATACTTTACCACCAGTCCTTTGAGTTAGACCTTCTTGTTAGTGTCAAGGTGGGAATCTAGGATAATTCCCAATTTACAGTCATCTATAAACTTGGAGAGCCAGAGGCCTTTAACATTAGCCTTGACTTTCAAGAAGTAGATGCCAAACAGGAGCAGGCCCAACACAGAGCCCAGGGGTACTCTGCTGGTAACCGGTCTCTTTGTGGAGATGATCTCACCAATCCTGACTTCTTGGGTGCTGTCTCTGAGCCAGATGGCAATCAAGTGAGTTGTGTGTGATTTATGCCTAGTTCTGAGAGTTTATCAACAATACCAGAGTGGGATACTGCATTGAATGCCTTGGCCAGGTCAAGGTAGGTGGTACGCACCACTTTCCCCTCACACACAGCCATAGTGACCCTCTCTAAGAAGTCTATCAGGTTAAGCAGGCAAGGCCTTCCCTTAAAGCCAAACTGGAATGGGCCCAGTGTCTTTAGGTGGCCAGTGTCTTTGCTGATCATTTCCATGACAATTCATTCCATGGCTTCGCATATTAGACTTGTCAGGCTGATGGGTCTGTGGTTCCTGGCGTCAGTTGATGGTCCAGCCTTATGAAGAGTGATGTTGCAGCCTTCCATTCACCTGGCATATAACCTGTTTTGTGGCTGTAGTTGTAGAGTGCCTCAAGTGTTCCTGCTAGGTCATGTTTTAGGCTATTTAGGAAGCAACCAGGTATATTGTCGGGGCTCAATGTAGCATTAATTTTGGCCTTAGTGAGTACCTCCAGGACCTGGTCCCTGCTGACAGATGGGGATATGTTAGACAGGATTTCACAGGGGGTAGTTGGGGGGGAGTGAAGTTAGAGCTAATTTTATTAGCAAGTAGATTTGCTGTGTAACCCTGGACAGTGAAGACTGTGCCATTTATCACCAGTTCTGCACACTGTTTAGTATTACCTTTAAGGTTTCTGACATAGCTGAAGAAGGTCTAGTGATTGTCCTTAGCCTGAGAGGCTTTCTTGACCTTGTAAATATAAACACACCTTTACTGAATTATCACTTGTGACATAGGCAAATTTACATTCATACAAAAGTAATCAAATTGTATTAACAAATTAACATTAACAAACATACTTCACATATACTGCTATATATCATATAACCTAAGCAACATTACATAAATTATTCAATTCCTGCCCCTTTTTTTTAACAAGAAACATCTTTATTAAACCATCACTTAAACCATCACTTACACCATAAGCAATCATACATTTATATAAATGAAAACAAACCACACTCACACAATCCTAGTTGCAAAAATTTTACATCATAAGCCATATAGACACTCCCAGTTGCAGATTTTATACATCACTTATAATCTACCCAATCATTTTCAGTCAAACATTAGACAGATCATTTAAGTCCTGCCTTCTTTTAAACCTCATTCCACCACTGTATGTATTGTTTCCCACAATTCCCATTTTTTTCCTATGTAGTTTGCTCCTACCCTTTTTTAAAGATCTCAATCCCAGTTGTTTTATCTCTGTTACTATATTCACTACTTCTAATATAGTCGGTTTAGAATTTGATTTCCATTTTCTAGTAATTGCTTTTTTGGCTGCCACCAGAATTAGACACAACAAGGCCTTACCATGTCTAGGCAATTCAGGTTCTGTATCATAGCTCAGAAAAGTCATCTCCCTCTTCACACCAATCTGCTCACCCAGCATCTCCAACAGTGCATCCCACAGGGAATCCTTCAAGTCCGCCAACTCACCACACTCCCAGAAAATATGTTGAAGTACCTCTTTCATCCCTATCACACCTCCAACATTTGCTTGGGTCTGGTTGTACTTTTATTAAACCTTTTACATTCTTCTTTAGTTGAACCAGAGGGGTCTTGTCTCAATGATAGTTGCTCTTTCTGATTCTGGCCACAGTTGTTTTTTTCTTTTTTTAAACAGCTTGTTAAGATTAGGATTCCACCCTTATGGTTTGTTGTTGGCGTTAGATCTGGGCTTACTTCTGGTAGGTACGGTAGCCTCAGTGGAGCCATTTACATGTTTGTACAAGGTTTCTGTAAATAATTCTGCACAGGTAGTGGTGTTCTTGGGATTTGGATGAGCAGTGAATTTTGAGAAACTGTTGCTTAATAGGGTGCAGTTTATTTTAGCATAGTTCCTAACGATTACATGTTTACTTGGGTTTTCTGGGCTGATGTTTATTTAGGGGGAGACTTCACTAATAAGGACGTGATATTTATATTTTGGTAACACTGGATGTACAATCTCTTTTTACCTGTATACTGAATGATGTAGGCATTGAGTTTTTGAAAAACAGTATTTATCAAATATCAAATTCACCGGTCCCTTTATAGAATTAATTTGCCTTTTTATGGAAACTATTCTTGAGAACAATGTTTTCATCTTTAATGGACAGCTGTATTGGCAACAGAAAGGCATAGCTATGGGCACCTCAAGCGCCAATAGCTACTCCAATATTTTTATGGCACATTGGGAGAATAGTCTTATTATTAATACATTTAAAGAGGTTATTTTCTATCGCAGGTTTGTAGATCTTTTTTTGTTATGGGAAGGAGATGAATATACTCTCTTGAAATTTCATGAATTCCTGGACTCAACCACTCCATTCCTTACATTTACATTAAATTACTCTAGGGAAGTCATAAATTTCTTAGATGTGGTGCTTTTTAAGATCGATAGACAATCTTTATCTACTAAAACATATAGGAAGGATTGTCACAGGAATAATTATCTTCATAGGAAGAGTACGCAACCCCCACACATTCACCGTAACATAGTTAGTAACCAAGGACTACGGGCATCTAGGTTGAATGTTAATGATTCAGATTTTGTTAAAGAAATTGACCTTTTACAGGACATGTTGAAACAGAGGGGCTATAGTACACTTGAAATAGACACAGCCATAAAAAATATGTCATGGAAACGAAACAATAGGGGTAAACCATATTATTCAGAAGGTCCATGGTCTATACAACAGGACAGTAAGAGTACCTATAACTTATTCCAGTAATATACATCAGATTGAAGAAGTTATAAAAAGAAACTGGCCTATCCCGGCTGCTAAGGATGTGGCTTCAGTAGTAGGGAATAAACCCAAGTTTACATACAAAAATAAAAAGAATTTAAAGCAGATGCTTTGCTATCCAAACACTATGGTTTATAACACCAGACCTAGGACTATGTATGGTACGTAGCCCTGCACTAAATGTAACTGGTGTAGGTATATGGACTCTATGGATGAATTTAAGCACCCTGACACTGGGATACTTATAAAAATACATGCTACAGCTACTTGTGACACCAGGTATATAGTCTATTTAGCTGTGTGCCAGCTCTGCTATTGCTTTTATACTGGGAAGACTGACTGGAGACTTAGAGACAGGATCCATGAGGACATTTACAGCATTAATAATTTAATACAAAGTAATGCTCTAGCTAAGCATGTTTCTACACATAGCACGGAACACAATTTTAAGTTTAAGGTTTTACAAGTAGTATATAAAGATGCCCGAGGTGGTGATACAGAAAATAAGGTAGAGAATCTGGAACTGAAATGGATTATAAGAATGAGGGGTAACACAGGGAAAGGTTTGAATGACAGGATCTGTATAAAACCAGTTTTAAAGAATAGGACTTTCAGATAAGTGAGGTATTATGTTAAACACACATATAGACAAAATTACATATATATATATATATATATATATATATATATATATATATATATATATATATATTTTTTTTTTTTTAATATGTATATCTTTTATATGCGCATATACGTTTTATAAGCATAAATGCATCTTAATACAATATATACATTTTTTGTATGTAATTTACATATGTTCTATTTTTATATGTGTTGTAGCTTTAAATATTTGAATTTATGAACTGATTACATGATTGTGACTGCATTCTTATTGGGTGTTTTTATTTTAAATGGAAAGATACTGATTGATTTCTGTGTCTGAAGAAGCGGCTTGGATAGCCGTGAAAGCGCTAACATAATAAAAAGTATTTTTATGTTATCTTCCGACTTTGGTTTGCGATACCTGTTATATTGGATTTACATTTTTGCTGCTGGGTTCGTAGCTTTACACTCAGATATTTTATTAATTCCTCTGGTAGGACTTTGCTACTACTTTCTTCAATGAGGTCCAATATGTTTGATCCTCTGGTGGGACTTTGCTACTACTTTCTTCAACTAGGTTCAATATGTTTGATCCTCTGGTTGGAGAGTGCCTTATCTGGACCAGGGTGTTTGTGTTGATAAAGTCCAGGAAATGTTGTGTCTGAGTTGCACCGTACACTTCCCAGTCATAGAGAAGTAGTTAAAGTCTCTCATGAGTAGGATATTTGATTGGAAGGTGAGCTCCTCTAGTAGGTCTAGGTGGGAGTTGTGAGTTTCCTGGGTCTACAGTTTCCTGGACAGTTCTAGCTCCCTTTTTTGAAATGGTACTAGTATGGCCCCATTCTGGTCTCCCTGAATCTCACTACTGCTGAGAGACCACTTGAAGTGTTCTGTTAGAGAGCCTGTATGTACACCTACCTTGTTTTTCAGGTTCGGGGGGAGTATGCTGCCAGATACTGTACCTTACCTTCACTCAGTTTCTGTTTTACAGCTTCCATTTCTGTGCATCTCAGAGATGTCCTTTCATGTCATGCCCCTAAGCAAGTACACCATCCCTTCTCTTTTGTGAGGACAAATGTAAAATCCTCTAGAAAACGTGTCCCTTCATTATCCGCAATGTATTCTATCCTCATCCTCAACTAATTTCTGCATTTTTTTGCTCCTTTATCGATGAGGAAGAATACCACTGCATGGTCACTACTGACCAAGTGCACATTCCACATTTGCCTCTGGATCTTGAAGGCTTCATGCTTGTTAAGTGCAATATCCAGGTATTTTACTCTTCTTTGTACATTCCCACTCTGGTTGAATGGATCCCCCTTGATCCATTACATTAACATTATTTCATTCCTACTTTCTCATTTAGTCTTATCCAGAAGTGTAAAGTCTTTTATCATAACTTTCTTTTTACTCCCAAAGACCTTATTCTTTTACCTCTTAATCATCCTTAAACCTATTAATCATCTTCTGTTTCACTGGATAGTAGTCCACGTACTGTAACCACAACCTTCATCTCTTCATCCTTTTCCCTCTAGTATGAGTGCTGGTTGGATGAATTTGATGGTCTTCAAGATTTTTGTCTTCCCTGCTGTGCTCCTCAGTCCTATACTTCACAGTTTAGGCAGTGTCACAAGTTATAACTTGAGCTCTCCATATCCCAGCCTCTCTATTTATTT
Organism: Protopterus annectens; assembly: GCF_019279795.1. Lineage (NCBI taxonomy): Eukaryota > Metazoa > Chordata > Ceratodontiformes > Protopteridae > Protopterus > Protopterus annectens. The sequence goes on from NC_056737.1 coordinate 1,354,960,037, forward strand.
GATGTGTTTCTTTCGCATCTACTGTGTCTGCATTTTCCACCACCTAAAACTCCCCCATTTTCTTACAGAGGCCCTGACATTACTTGATGACACACACTACTCTGCAAGTCCAGTCTGTCACATTGTCTCCCATTTTCCCCACTCTGTTCATCCAATTAATTTCCGATTTGAAACCTGCATAACATTCCCTTTTTACTGCTTTCCTAACCATTATATCGTCTGTCTTTCACAGTGATCCCTGTAACGTCCTACCAGCTGTTTTTACTATTTACAAGACTCCTTTTGTCTTACTAGTCTCTTTCTGCCTCAGTTTAACAGCATCATGGTCCTGATATACCCTCACATTGCAAATTCTAACAAAGCTGTTCCACCTGGAGAGAGAGGAGAAATGTACCAGTAGCACGCAGGTGCTCTCTCTCTCTAATTCTATGCCATGCCCCCTCCATTTATCACAAGGCCAAATCCCTGTTGATTATTACACTTCTGAAACCAGGCATTATTCAACCCCATTCAGCTGTGCTAGCACTGTGCACTAGTAGCAATCATGTGAAAGGCCTTTATCTCTGCATGCCCTGATCACTTCACATGCCCTTCCTGTTTTGTAGCTCCAAATACCAAGACTCCAGTACTCACATGTACTATGAGTGCGCACCTTCTGCTATCTAGGAGTCACTTTTTCACTTCCAGTTTTACCCTGTCTACTCAAGTGCCAGGATATTTCAAAAGTACAGTTGTGTACACTTACCATAAATGTAGATTGTTAGAGTGTATTCACTGTTGCAGTCATTACATTTGGGTAATCTGCTGACAGGTTGCCCTCAGTCGGCCTGAATTCCAAAGTTTTGTGTCCTGCGTTGGTTGCTGTCTCCTCTTCCATGGCGTCAGGTCATCAGGGGTATAAAACAAGCAGCCGATGCCATTTTCTTTAGTTTTTCTTACCCCAGATGTCAGGTACCCCCCAAATGGGTACCAAATAATATATATATATATATATATATATATATATATATATATATATATATATATATGTATATAAACTATACATACAGGCAACAATACAAACTTTACCTTCATCCACAAGCAAATACACCACAAAGGTTGTAGAAGATAGTGAAGGAAAGAGAAACTCCAGAATAAAAGGGGGATGGTGGGTGGGTAACCTGGACTGCAACAGTGAATACACTCGAGCATCTACATTTATGGTAAGTGTACACAACTGTACTATGTTCTTCGTGTTTCACTGTTGCAGTCATTAAATTTGGGTAGAATCCCAAAGCTATGGATGGGAGGCTGGAGCTAAACTGCATTAGGGGCAGCTATAAGGCCCTGCAGAACTGCAGTGGCAAAGCCTGCCCTGGACTTAGAGTAGAGAGGCAAATGATGATGCTTTGCAAAAAAGTGTGAACAGAACTCCAAGTGGCAACCTCTAGAATGCCTTTGGTTGGTACTCCTCTGAGAAAAGCTGCTGATGTAGCTGCAGCCCTGGTGGAATGAGAAATAATGCCCTTGGGCACAGGTTTGCCATGGTGTAAGTAGCAGAAACGAATGCAGTGGCTTATCCACTTTGAAATAGTCTGCTTTGAAATAGCCTTTCCCTCTGATCCTGCAGAAAATGTCACTAGTAACTGCTCAGTTTTTCTTAGAGCTTTAGTCCTGCTCAAGTAGAATCTTAGTTGCCTGTGTACATCCAAGGAATGCAAAATCCTCTCCCCCTTGTTCTGCGGATTTGGATAAAAAGTTGGCAGATGAATAGTTTGGTTAAGAGCCACACTGGAAACCACCTTAGGCATAAATGAAGGATTGGTCCTCAGAGACACCCTGTCTGGGTAAAATATGATAAAAGGCTCCACAGCCATGAGGGCCTGTAGCTCTGAGACCCTTCTTGCTGAAGTAATTGCCAGGAGCAGAGCTGTTTTCAATGATAAGAACTTTAGATCTGCAGTAGCAGCTGGTTCAAATGGAGGCAGGGTGAGCTTTTCCAACACATAACTGAGGTTCCATGCAGGAATTGGTGATCTTCTGGGAGGCCTTAAATTTTTGGCCCCTCTAAGATACTGCTTTAGTAAAGGATGAGAAAAGATTGGTGACTGTGTTGTAATGAGCTGAGATGGCAGAGACATGGATTTTTATTGATGAAAAAGATAGGCCTTTGTCAAGTATCTCAGTCAAGTATTGTAAAATCTGAGGAATATTTGGCTCTGCTGTATCAGTTCTTTGTGCTTGGTTCCAAGCACAGAATCTCTTCCATTTATCAGCATAAGATTTCTAGTACTAGGCCTTCTGGCTTCCAAAATTACAACCATCACAGCTTTACTGAGAGGTGTTGTTTGAATAACTACATGATCAGCCATGCTACCAGGTTCAGTGTTTGGAGCTGATTATGCAGGATCTGATTGTTTTGCTGGGACAGTAAGTGAGGTATCTGAGGCAAGTACCAAGCTGGGAATTGAGACATGTTCCTTAGGATTGGGTACCAGTATTGGCGGGGCCAGTCCAGGGTAATTAGTATCATCTTTGGTTTCTTTTGTCTGACTTTTAGTAGGCCCTTGGGAAGAAGAGGCAGAGGAGGAAAGGCGTAAACTGATAGGTTTTTTCCAACTGAAGGATAGGGTGTCCACTTTCCATGCTTGTCTGTGATAAGTCCTTGTGCAGAATTTTTCCAGTTGATAATTCCGAGGAGAGGAAAATAGGTCTATGTCCGGGCTCCCCCATGTCTTTGTTATCATGCTGAAGACTTATGGATCCAGTTTCCACTCGTGAGGGTCCATAAGGTTCCTGCTTAAATCGTCTGCCAGAGTATTTTGCTTTCCTTGCAGGAATTGAGCTGGAAGATGTACTTGGTAAGTCAAGTCTGTGTCCCACAGTGCCATGACTAGTCTGCAAAGGGGGTATGAGTGCGTGCCCCCCTGCTTGTTTATATACTACATAACCGTGGTGTTGTCCGTCTTTATCAGTAGTTGTCCTGGATGAAGCAAGTCCTTGAAGGCTGTCAAGGCGTTTGAACAGCTAACATCTCTTTTTGGTTGATATGCAGATGCATTTGCTTTGGGGTCCATATGCCCTGAATGCATCTTCCTTCTAAGTTGGCCCCCCATGCATAATCTGATGAGTCTGTTGTTAAGGTTTGGCTGGTATGGGGTAGGGTGAAAGCCAGTCCCATGTTTTGGTGACATGCCTTTGCCCACCATAGAAACTCCTGTTGTAGGCAGGGAATGAGAGGAATCATTGTTTCCAGACTGTGACAATGTTGACTCCATAAACTTTTTAGGTACCATTGTAGTTTCCTCATATGCAGTCTTGCATATGGAATCAGTAGAATGCAGGATGCCATGAACCCCAAAGCCTGCAGAGTTTGTCTTGCAAATACTGGGTTTTTGTTGCTATCAGTTTGAAGTAAGTAGTCAGTTGCCTTTGTTTGTCTGGCGTGAGGAAAGCCATCTGGGCAGATGTATTCAAGCTTGCACCCAGGAATGTTATCTTTTGAGAGGGTACCAGTTGTGATTTCTTTTCATTTATTGTGTACCCTAGGCATGTTAGAAGCCTTTTCACAAATGCCAGGTGCTGAAGAAGAGTGTCCTTGTTCTCTGCTTGAATGAGACAGTCATCCAAGTAAGGATACATTTGCATACTTCTTTGTCTGCAAAATGCAATTACTGGTGCCAGGCACTTTGTAAAGACCCTGGGCACAGTAGATAAGCCAAAGGGCAGTGCAGAGAATTGGTAATGCATAAAGCCAGCCTTGAAACGGAGGTATCTTCTGCATGATTCCCTTATTGGGATATGCAGGTATGCTTCTTTCAGGTCTATTGTCACCAGCCAAGCGTTCTTGCCCAGCATGGGCAGAAGCTGCTGCAAAGTTAACATTTTGAATTTTGGAATGTCCAGGTATGTGTTCAAAATTGATAAATCCAGTATTGGGCACCAGGCCTTGTCTTTTCTGGGTACCAAGAACAGTCTTGAATAAAAACCTTGTCCTTTTTCCTGTTCTGGTACTAGCTGAATAGCCTGAAAAAAGACAAACTGCAGAAAATCCAAAAATCACACAAAGATACTAGCTGAATAGCCCCCATATCCATGAGGGACGTAACCTGTTTCTGTGCCTCTGCCCATTGATTTTTTGGCAGATATGGCCAATCGTTTGCAATTGGCAGAGTATGGAAGTGGAATCTGTATCCCTGAGATACTATGTTTAACACCCACTTGTCCTGGGTTAACTGCCAATTTTGAGCATAACGTGCTAATTTTCCCCCTAAGGGTGCTGCCAAAAGGTAAGTGCTTGGTGATGGCAGAGGGAAATCATTGAGACTGTTTACTCTAGGGTTGTGTTTTATGTCCTCCATATTTGGAGGTAGAGGTACCCCATTGCTTTGACCTGTAAGAATCCTGTGACTGGTATCTAGAACCTTTAGGTCACCCGGATTTGCCCAGTTGAGCTCTGTCGGACACAGGAAAGAACCAGTTTTTTGTAAGCAAGTGTCTATTGAATCTTGGTGGCTGCACTTGTAAGAAGTTTTTTACAGTTTGCATAGACTTAGCTTTGTCTTCCATTTTCTTTATAACCTCTTCTGCCTTAATACCAAACCGAGTATCAAGCTGTAAAGGTGCATCCAGCAATTTAGCTTTAACATGATCAGGCAAATTTTGCTCTTTTAGCCAGGCATGCCTCCTAATCATAGATCCAGTAACTGCGGCCCTGCAGGTGGCCTCTAAAGAATCAAAACCACATTGCAAAGTACGCTTTCCAACTTGTTCTGCTGCATGCAATAATTCCTGCAATTCTATATTTTCGGCACATTCAGAAAACATCATTTTTTGTTTCAGTAATCCTATAACATGTTGTTGATACTTGAGCATATGAAACTGGCAGTTTAAGGCCCTAATTGCCATGGTTGCAGATGTATAAACCTTCTTTCCTCATCTACCCAGTGCCCTTGAATCTGTCAGAAGGGGTAGGAATTTTTGCTGTTGAGGCCTTAACATCTTCTGGACCCTGTGAGACAATTTCAGGGTCAGCAGTCGGGTTTCTAAATAAAAAATTGTGTGAGTCAGGAACCCTGTAATATCTGTCTGGTTTGCTGGGAGCCGGAGGTAAGGAGTCTGGATTCAAGCTTGACTCCGAAAATACATCATCCACAATGTCTAAAACAGGAGGTATGGCTAAAGGCCTATGCTGAGGGAGAAGAAGGAAATCCCTGAGCCTCTTTTTTTGATTCTGAGAAATCTTGACTCTCCCAGTGAAAATGCTCCCTCAAAGTATGCAAGGTTTCTCCAAAGGAATAATCTTCAGGAGGTGATGCAGATGGGATAGATTCCTCTGCATCAGAATCCTCATAGGGTGGTATAGATAATTCCTGATCAGAAGAGGAAACAGAAGAAATAGAAACCTGATCTGAAGATTCATAATCAGTATCTTGCCTAGGCCCCTTATCAAGAGGGGTTGGGAACCTCTGATCAAGGTAATTAGGTCTTCAGCCATTTTGATCATCTGTTTTTTGGGCACAGAGGCCTGTGCACATGGCTCATACATCATTTTTTTAGCTTTAGAAGTTGCTTTTGTCTTTGATTTTGAAGCTGGCATCGGTTTTATATAAAAATGTGGCCTGAATACACCCTCAGAAGCCGGTGCCTGCTCAGTGGCTTCAGACCCATCTGAGGGAGAGACATCCGCGGGTACAATACTTTGAGAATCTCGCGGCGTGCCAGACTCCACATGGGTCTCGGCAGGGGCCTGAGACTCGAACGTAGTGGGTATCAGGGGCTGCAAAAGCACCTCACTGAGTACCGGCAAACCGGCGACTGGCTTAGGAGAAGCTTCGTCGTCGGTTTTGGACCTTGACGGTCTCTGTCCTTTTCTTTGCGTTTTTTGTGTACTCCGGTAGTTGGATTGCTATCCGACGACATTTCAGGATAGTTAAATCCGTTTCCAAAATATTTTGAGGCAAAGATATACCGACGCTTAATAGTGCGTTGGTTAAATCTAGCACAAAACCGACAGCTAGGCATGTTATGATCAGGGCCTAGGCAAGGAATACAGTATAAATGAAAATCCTTATGAGGTATTTGCTTCCCACAAGTAATGCAATTATTAACTTTTTCTGACATCGGTATGGAGCAAGAAAAAAGTTTCCCCAATGGGGTACTTAGCTTTAGTGAAGACTTCGGTTTTGAAACTCGAATTCGAAAATTTCAGGAGTCGGCCGACCGGCACTTGCGAAAGTACAGTTGTGTACCTACCATAAATGTAGATGTTCGAGTGCATTCACTGTTGCAGTCATTACAATTGGGTTATCCTGCTGGCAGGCTACCCACAGTCGGCCCGAGTTCCAAAGTCTAGGTCCGGCGTCGGTTGCTGTCACCTCTTCCCTGACGTCAGTGCGCCAGGGGTATATAAGATGCAGCAGACGCCATTTTCTTCAGTTTTTCTTGCCCCAGATGTCAGGTGCCCCTAAAAAGGTAGGCTAAATTATGCCAATAAGCATGCATGCACAAAAAACAACTTTTCCTTCATCTACAAGCAAATACACAACATAGGTTGTATAGAGTAGGAAAGTACAGTTAGGTCCCAGTAAAGTAGAAAGGGGGATGGTGGGAGGGTAACCTGGACTGCAACAGTGAATACACTCGAACATCTACATTTATGGTAGGTACACAAGTGTACTATGTTCATCGTGTTTCACTGTTGCAGTCATTACAATTGGGTTGAATCCCAAAGCTAAGGTTGGGAGGCTGGAGCTAAATAGGATTAGGAGAGGCTATAAGGCCTTACAGAACTGCAGTGGCAAAGCCAGCCCTGGATTTAGAGTACAGAGGTAGGTGATAGTGCTTTGTAAAGGTATGCACTGAACTCCAAGTTGCAGCCTCTAAGATGTCTTTGGTTGGTACTCCTCTGAGGAAGGCTGCTGAAGTGGCTGCTGTTCTGGTTGAATGTGGCCTAATGCCCTTGGGCACTGATTTGCCATGCTGTGAATAGCAGAAATGAATGCAATGGCCTATCCACTTTGAAATAGTCTGTTTTGAGATAGGCTTTCCTTGTGATGCTGCAGCATATGCCACTAGAAGTTGATCAGTCTTTCTGAAAGCTTTAGTTCTGTCCAAGTAGAAGCGTAGCTGTCTGTGAATGTCCAAAGAATGCAGAATTTTCTCACCCTTATTCTGTGGGTTTGGATAAAAAGTAGGCAAATGAATTGTTTGGTTAAGGGCCACACTGGACACTACCTTAGGCATAAATGTAGGGTTTGTCCTCAGCGAAACCCTGTCAGGATGGAAAATGAAAAGGTTCCACAGCCATGAGTGCCTGTAACTCTGAGACTCTTCTAGTGGAGGTTATTGCTAGGAGCAGAGCTGTTTTCCAGGATAAGAATTTTATGTCAGCTGCAGAGGCTGGCTCAAACTGAGGTAGTGTGAGTTTTTCCAAGACATAGTTGAGGTCCCATACAGGTATTGGTGCTCTCCTTGGAGGTCTTATGTTTTTGGCCCCTCTGAGGTACTGCCTCAATAACGGATGAGAAAAAATAGGTGGTTCTGTATTGTAATGAGCTGAAATGGCAGAGGCATGAATTTTAATTGCTGAAAAGGAAAGGCCTTTATCCAGCATCTCAGTTAAGTACTGTAAAATCTGAGGAATATTTGGAACAACCGTGTCAATACCATGTGCTTGGTTCCAAGCACAGAATCTCTTCCGTTTGTCTGCATAAGATTTTCTGGTGCTAGGCCTCCAGGCCTCCAAAATAACATCCGTTACTGCTTTAGAAAGAGGTGTGTCTTGAGAGGCTATATTATCTGCCATGCCGCCAGGTTTAAGGTTTTGAGTTGGCTGTGCAGTATCTGGCTGTCTTGTTGGGTCAACAGGTGAGGAATTTGAGGTAATGTCCAGGCTGGGCAGTGAGACAAGCTCTTTAGGATTGGGGGCCAGTCTGGGGCAATCAGTAACATTTTTGGTTTCTCTTGTCTGACCTTGAGGAGTACCTTGGGGAGGAGAGGCAGAGGAGGAAAGGCATATAGTGTTAGATTTTTCCAGCTGAAAGATAGAGCATCCACTTTCCATGCTTGCTTGTGATGTCCTTGTGCAGAATCTTTGTAGTTGGTAGCTGTGAGCAGAGGCAAATAGGTCTATGTCCCGGCATCCCCAGGTCTTTGTTATCATGTTGAAGACTTGTGGATCCAATTTCCACTCGTGGGGATCCATTAGATTTCTGTTTAGTTCGTCTGCCAGAGTATTTTTCCTTCATGGCAGGAATAGAGCTTACAGATGTACTTGGTAAGTCAATGCTGTGTGCCACAAGTTCATGGGTAGCCTGCAGAGGGGGTAGGAATGTGTGCCTCCCTGCTTGTTTATGTACCACATGACTGTAGTATTGTCCGTCTTTATTAGAAGTTGTCCTGGATGAAGTTGATCCTTGAAGGATGTTAGGGCATTCTGAACAGCTAGCATCTCTTTTTGATTGATATGTAGATGCATTTGACTTGCGGACCATGTGCCCTGAATACATCTATCTGCCATATGGGCCCACTAGGCGTAATCTGATGCATCTCTTGTCAATGTCTGCCTGGCTGTGGGTAAGGTGAATGGATGTCCCGTGTTGTGGTGACAGGCTTTTGCCCACCATCGAAACTCCTGTTACAGGCAGGGAATGAGGGTAATTATTGTTTCCAGGCTGTGGCAATGTTGAGTCCAAACACTTTTTAGATACCACTGAAGTTTCCTCATATGCAGTCTTGCATATGGAATTAGCAGAATGCAGGATGCCATGAAACCCAAGGCCTGCAGAATTTTTCTTGCAGATAACTGGGTCTTTGTTGCCAACATTTTGAAGTAAGTAGTCAGTTGTCTGTGTTTGTCTGGCGTGAGATAAGCCATCTGGGCAGTTGTATTTAAGCTTGCACCCAGGAATATTATCTCTTGAGAGGGTACAAGTTTTGATTTCTTCTCGTTTACTGTGTACCTTAGACTTGTCAGTAATCTTTTTACAAATGCCAGATGCTGTAGTAGGATGTCCTTGTTCTCCGCTTGAATAAGGCAGTCGTCCAAGTAAGGAAATATTTGTATTCCCTTGTCTGCAAAATGCAATTACTGGTGCCAGGCACTTTGTGAAGACCCTGGGCGCAGTAGATAAGACAAAGGGCAGTGCAGAGAATTGGTAGTGCATTGAGCCAGCTTTGAATCTGAGGCATCTTCTGCATGTGTGTCTGATTGGGACATGCAGGTATGCCTCTTTTACATCTAAAGTCACAAGCCAAGCCTTCTTGCCCAACATGGGCAGAAGCTGCTGTAGAGTCAACATTTTGAATTTTGGAATATCCAGATATGTGTTTAGAATAGATAGGTCCAGTATTGGTCTCCAGGCTTTGTCCTTTCTGGGTACTAAGAACAGTCTTGAATAGAATCTGTGACCCTGCTCTTGTTCTGGTACTTGTTGAATGGCCCTCATGTCCATGAGGGATGAAACTTGTTTTTGTGCCTCTGACCATTGATTGCGTGGCAGGTCTGGCATACCGTTTTGCCTTGGCAGGGTGTGAAAGTGGAACCTGTAGCCTTGTGAAACTATATTTAGAACCCATTTGTCCTGGGTGATCATGTGCCAATTTTGTGAAAAAAGTGCTAGCTTTCCCCCCAAAGGGGCTGCCAAAAGATAAGTGCTTGGTGCTGGAAGTGGAAAGTCATTGAAACTATTTCTTGTATGGCTGTGATTTTTCCTCTCTGCTCTTGGAGGTAGAAGCACCCCATTGTTTAGGCCTGTATGAGCCTTGGGGCGGTGATCTGCCTCTAGGGCATCTGTATCTGCCCTTTGTGGTCTATCTGACACTGGAAAAGACCAATTTTTTGTAGGCCAGTTCCTGTTAAATCTGGGAGGCTGTACCTGCAAGAAATCCTTGACTGTTTGCATAGATTTAGCCTTGTCCTCCATTTCCTTCAATACCTCTTCTGCTTTAGCACCAAAGTATCATGCTGTAAAGGAGCATCTAATAGTTTTGCTTTAACATGATCCGGCAAATTTTGCTCTTTTAACCAAGAATGTTTCCTAATGACAGAACCTGTAACAGCGGCCCTGCATGAGGCCTCAAGAGAATCAAAACCACATTGCAAAGTATGTTTTCCAACTTGTTCAGCTGCATGCAATAAATCCTGCAATTCTTTGTCTGCATATTCTGCATTTGCTGGCATTTTCTGTTTAAGCAAGGATATAAGATACTGCTGATACTTAAGCATATGAAATTGGCAATTTAAAGCTCTTACAGCCAATGTAGCAGAGGTATAAATCTTTTTGCCCCTTCTGTATAGGGCCCTAGAATCCCTATCAGAGGGAATAGGGTTTTTGCAGTAGAAGCCTTGACCCCTTTGGGACCCTGAGAGATGGTTTCTGGGTCAGCTGCATGGTTTTTATACAGAAATTTATGTGAATCAGGAACCCTGTAGTATCTGTCTGGCTTAACAGGGGCTGGTGGTAAAGAGTCTGGAGAAACACTGGACTCTGTAAATACATCATCTACAATGTCTAAAACAGGTGGGATAGCAAGGGGCCTGTGCTGGGGCAATAAAAGGAAATCTCTGAGCCTTTTCTTGGATTCTGAGTAATCTTGGATCTCCCAGTGAAAATGCTCCATCATAGTATCTAGTGTTTCCCCAAAAGAATAATCCTCAGGAGGAGAGGCTGAAGGGATAGATTCTTTACCATCAGAATCCTCATAGGGAGGAATAGAGTAATCCTGTTCAGAGGAGGAATCAGAGGAAATGGAAACCTGGTCTGAAGATTCATATTCTAACTCTTGCCTAGGCCTCTTTTCAGGAGGGGGATGGGTACCCCTGATCAAAGTAATAAGGTCTTTGGCCATTTTAAGCATTTGCATTTTAGGCATGGAGGCCTGTCCAGGTGAATGCTGTACTTGTTTCTTTGTCTTTAGAGCTGCTTTAGTCTTTGTAGCTGAAGTAGGTTTCACATATAACTGTGTAGACCTGAAAACACCCTCAGAAGCCGATGCCTGCTCAGCAGCTCGGGACCCATCTGAGGGGATTGTTTCCGAGTGTCCAATACTTTGAGTTTCCAGAGGCCCAGTCGGCTCCACGTGGGAGTCGGAAGCGGCCTGTGGCTCTGAGGTAGCAGGCATCAGGGGCTGCGAAAGCGCCTCACTGAGAACCGGTGAACCGGCGACAGGCCTAGAAGAAGCCTCGTCGTCAGCTTTGGATCTTGGATGCCTGTCCTTTTCTTTATCTTTTCATTTTTTGTAAATTCCGGTAGTTGGCTGATCCGACGGCATTATATAATTAAATTTTCTGCCAAAGTAATGAAATGCAAAATCGTACCGATGCTTAATAGTGCGTTGGTTAAATCTAGCACAAAACCGACAACTAGCAACGTTATGGTCAGGGCCTAGGCAAGGAATACAGTAAATGAAAATACTTATGAGGTATTTGCTTCCCACAAGAAATACAGTTATTAACTTTTTCTGACATCGGTCTGGAGCAAGAAAAAAGTTTCCCCAATGGGGTACTTAGCTTTAATGAAGACTTCGGATCTGAAATTCGAATTTGAAAACTTCAGGAGTCGGCCAACCGGCACTTGCGAACTGCTTTTGGTTTGGGCACCGCGCAGCAAGAAAGACTGAAGAAAATGGCGTCGGCTGCATCTTATATACCCCTGGCGCACTGATGTCAGGGAAGAGGCGACAGCAACCGACGCCGGACCTAGACTTTGGAACTCAGGCCGACTGTGGGTAGTCTGCCAGCAGGATAACCCATTGACTGCAACAGTGAAACACGATGAACATCTGCTTCTGCTTCAGGCACCGAGCGGCAAGAAAGACTAAAGAAAATGGCGTCAGCTGCTTGTTTTATACCCCTGAAGAGGAGACAGCAACTGATGCAGGACCCAAGACTTTGGAATTCACGCCGACTGAGGGAAACCTGCCAGCAGATTACCCATATGTAATGACTGCAACAGTGAAACACAAAGAACATCTGCTACTGCTCTACTCCCTTCAAACATGCCTGTCTATCTGACAATCATCTCATAGAAATGTTTATCACTAGAACATCTCCTTCCACTTTCTCAGCTACTTTCCATGATACAGTCGTTCCTAGGTTGCTTGAGGTAGTTCTCCTACCTACTTACCCTTATGGTAATTCTGTCTACACCTGTTCTGAAGTTTTGTCTTGTCCCATGTGTGCTTGCTTTTTCTAATCTGCCTGACAATCTACCACTAACTTCTCCTCCTTTGTTCACTTACTCTTTCTTTATGCACTGCCATTACTATCCGGTTCTTTCTCTTCTTTGTACGTAGAAAAAAGACCACAGGCCACCAGGCTTAAAAACAAATAATTTAATAATGATGTTAGCGCTTTCAGGTAAAAATCTTCTTCAGACATACAATACAAAAACTTTACACAATATTTAAACTCAAACCCAATCAGCTTGGTGTACCAATGAGACAGTCATAACTACTAAAAGTAAGGTCTACGCCTACAAAGAATTGGTCTTAAAGGCACCGCACCATTGAGTCCTGGATGCCTATTTGCCCCTAGCTCAATAATCCATCTAGTTTCACAGTATTCAGTACAACCAGAGATGTCTCTCCCTCTAATACCACTAGCCACTTGCTGCAATGCCTGAAACGAAAAATAATGCCCTTGATTCTGTTCTATATGCATGGAAAGTGCATTCCGCTCGTCTTTCAGTCGAATTGCTGAGAGATGCCTCAGAATCCTATCCTTAAACCTGCAATTGGTTTTACCAACATAGAATGATGGGCAACTGGCACTGCTGGCTAGGTAAATGATGTTCTTAGAGAGGCATCTGGCCATCACATTAGGAACATATTCTTTATTACTGATAGGATGGATAAATTACCATTCCTATTAATAAACCTGCAAGCTTTGCAGTGTTGGCATGGAAAAGTGCCTCTCCTTCTAACAAATGTATCACCACTAGAGGTCCTATCACACAAAATCTGTTTCAAGTTCCTATTCCTTTTAAATATAAATTGTGGACCATCACCCACCAAATCCTTCAAAGAGTCGTCAGTCTGCAGAATCTTCCAATTACCCTGTATGATGTCTTGCACCCACTTAATATCACTACTGTAGGTGATCTGTAATGGAATCCTACTCTTATTCCCCCTCACCTGATTAAATCTTAAGGTATTCCTCCGTGGGGTAGAACCAGGGCGCTGCTACTGTTCTCCTGGTGTCTAATACCCCTTGCTCTACTTTATCTACCTCTGTATGCATGTAACCCCTGGAGATCAACCTAGAGGTGAAACCAGTCATTTCTTCAGATAATGCCTCATCAGTGCAAAATCTTGACAGCCGCAAAGCTTGACCCTTGACAATATTCTGAAAAATAAAACCAGGGTGCATACTGTCCTTTGCCAAAAGACCATTTTTCCAACACTCCTTCCTGTACACTTTAGAGCAAAAAAACCCCATCGCTGTTCTGTTCCAACTTAACATCTAAAAAGTCTACCTCATCATGCGAATAATTCACAGTAAACTTTAAAAAACTAGTGGTCTGCTCAAGATAACTAACAAATTGCATCAAGGTCTCAATGGAGCCCGCCCATAACAAAAAAAATCTACAAAGCGTACATAAAAAGCAACTTGCTGCTAACATTGATGTTCGACATTAAAAATGACATCTTCCTCCCACTGTGCGAGGACCAAGTTAGCATAGGAATTGGCGCAACCCCCCCAATTTTGCCAATAGAACTGCCCTTCAAACAGAAAAACATTATTTTCCAAAACAAGTTCAATCAAACACAGAACCTGTTGGATAATTTGCTTATCAAATGTATCACGATTGTAGAGTAAATTTCTAATTGCTCTGAGACCAAAACCATTAGGTATGACAGTAAATAAATCTTTAACATCCAAAGTGACCAATAAAAACTGTTCACTGGATACATTGCTGTCAATAAATGCATATAACAGTCAAAAAATGTGTGCCGTCTTTCAAAATCCTAGGTGTACTAAAAACAACCGGTTTCAGTTGGTGTTCCACCCACATGGAGCAATATTCTGTGATCCACTCCCTGCCTGAGACAACAGGTCTAAGGGGTGGGTCATACAATTTTTATGCATCTTCGGTAACGCCTTGAAGACAGGAATAACTGGATGGTCAACAACAATACAACAAAAAATCTCTTCATCTATCACACCTACTGTTTTAAACTCACATAAAACATTTTTCACATGTAATACTATCATTTGAATCTCTTTTTCATCAATCTATTTGTAAGTGGCATTAGAATCCAGCATTGAAAAAATCTTGTTATTGTAATAATTAGTATCTAGTAGGACAATTGCCTCACCTTTGTCTGCTGGTCGTATAGTCAGATTCTCATTGTCCTGTAACATTTTCAATGCCAGTCTCTCTTCATGAGATACATTATAAAAACATTTAAATTGTATCCTTCTAAGCCTCGTAACTGATCCTCACAAGTTCTAAGAAATACATCAACAGTAGAGTCAGGCAATGGAACAAATAAACTAGCTTTTCTTAATTTGCCACCAGTGAGGGACTCTCTCTCATTTTCTCCAAACAGTCTCTTAAATTGTAGATTCCTACCAAACTGTTTAAGCTCAATCATAACATCAATAAAAACATGCTTATTGGCCGGTACATAATTAAGTCCCTTGCTCAATAAGTGTATCTGAATGTCAGATAACACAGTAAAAGAAAGATTAAAAACCAATTGTTCAGTACCTGAAGTCAAACTGAGACTTTCCTCCGCTTCTGTTCTTGGCTGCTCGGCCTCTTTGAAGGGTTCTCCACCTGTAGATCTACCCGTTTCTTTCTTCTTCCTCATAGGAACAGGTAGCAGATGAAAAAACAGCTGTGAGTAAAGGGTCTTGGATCGAGCTCCCAAAACAGAAGTATCCAAATTAGCACTGTTCACAGCACTGTGGATGTTTTTCTACGTACTTTGTCATATTTGGGACCACAGACAGGTACTCACCACTTTGGTTCTCTTTTGCTTGTTCTTGTATTTACTAGTGGGAGTACACATGGCTAATTAAACTGAAGAAGCAGCAGAATTGGACTGTTTTCCAGCTACACCTGTAGCTAGGTAATTTCGAGAACAAATGAAGAAAATGACTTCTATTATCAGCAATCCGCTGTTAAACACCTTGTTTTCCAGGACAACCCATGATGCTTGTGAATCTTTGGATGTAGAGAACAGTGAGTGTTTTATACAGCTTTTTACCTCGTTGGAAAATGAACTTTACCAACATAAACGGCTGCAGTGGCAGCATATGCATCTGGAAGCTTGTATACATTTTCGTGTCGTTCCACGGGGTATGAGGGTGCTTTGTTTGCCCACCTATGGGGACAGGTACCCCGAACTGTCGGCGTGCTGGCAAAGAATTAATCTTGAGACCAGCTTCCAGTATGCACGTTTACTTATTGATTTTTTCTTGCCAGAGGAACAGAGACTTATTAGATCAGTGGAGCAGAAGGAGTCTGAGATTGAGGCGAAATATTCAAGTGAGAATTATATGTTAAAGATGGACACGTTGCATTGCACTATTAGTGCTTATGATACAAAGTTACAGCAGATAAAAAATGAAAAAGTTAAATAGACATAGAGTTCAGTCTTGGTAGTATATTTGTATGGCCAAGAACTACTTTTACTCATTCAATATCGAACAGAATTAAGGGCATTATTTTTCTTTTCAGGCATTGCAGCAAGTAGCTAGTTGGGGAGACATCTCTGGTTATACTGAATACTGTGAAACTAGATGGATTATTGAGCTAGGGGCAAATAGGCATCTAGGACTCAATGGTGTGGTGCCTTTAAGACCAATTCTTTTGTGTAAAGTTTTTGTACTGTATGTCTGAAGGTTTTTACCTGAAAGCGCTAACATCATTATTAAATTATTTGTTTTTAAGCCTGGTGGCCTGTGGACTTTTTTCTACGTACTTTGTCATACTTGGGACCACAGACCTTAGGTACTCACCACTTTGGTTCTCTTTTGCTTTCTCTTGTTTGTTTCCACTGTCCTCTTAGTCCACTCAGATATGAAAGTACCAGTTTCACCCTTATGTGGTAAATTTGCTGTCTCATGGTGAATTTTACTTTCCTTAACTCTCCTATTTCAGTCCTGAGCTATTCCTTTCTAGTCACAGCCCACTGTTCTTACTCGTATTTTCCATCTACTCATCTGCCTAAGCATTCTTTCTCCATCCTGTCTCTTCTTACTACATGCACACAGGTTCTGTTGCCTCTCTCTGCATCTTCCTGCAGCTGACTGACACATGTACTGGGCTTCCAGGATGTCTTCACTATCAGTTATCTAAATCAAACAACATGAAGTCTTCCACAGGCTCTCTATCACACTACTCCAAACACCTTTAAAGCCACTATAGATTCAAAAGTACTTACATCAAGTCTGTCGATATGTGGGCAGTTTAAGCCTATTCTTACATTCCCATGGTACTTTTTAGCCCATACATTTTGGATATGAAAAACCTAGAGGCAGACAGAACAAGGATATGTTGGGACATTTACTTGTTTCATATGAGCTGAACTGAAGTGGGATACCAGCCACAACTCTGAGCTGCAATACCAGATGACTAGAGGTTTCTGAGCTTCCCATAAAACATAACTTGCCTCTTTTTGCTTGATTATACTATTTACTGCACTTTCTGTTGTACTCTGCCTCTTTAATATTGTTTTTAATACTGTAAACTAAACTGCACTGTTTGTACTGCATTTCTGACTTACTGTGCCTGTTAAATTGTATTTTGTTGCCGTTTTCACTGTTTGCAAAGCTTTTTTCTCATATTTTCACTGTTTGCAAAGTAATTCTTGCTACTTTTCACTGTTTGCAAAGCATCAACATGTTTTCCCACCAATGAGTGTTTTTTAATAGCAGATTTGTTTGCTGTTTAAAACATTCTTTAGTGTCTCCTTGCTGTTTTTCATCTGTTTAAAACATTAGTGTCTCACTGTTGTTTGTCCTGCTGTTTAAGACTTTTTTTTTAGTGTTTCCCACCTTAATTAGTGTATCTAGTAGCTGTAACATAATCCAAATTGCTGCATCCAGATCTGTTTGTAGTGGCTGTTGTATTCTGAGCACATTTTCAAAGCCATATTTGATTGGGAGGGGCCCTTCTGCACCCTTGTGAGAAAAGTGTGCCGATTGGAACCTGTCTGGTGAAAGGTGATTGGTCTAGGGCTTGGAGTAAGCACCCTCAAGGGCTTGGAGTAAGCACCCTCATTGGTTTCTTTGCGTTTTTTAAAGATGTACCTCACTATACTATATTAAGAGAAACATGGAGGCTTCTAAGTATGTGTCCCAGGCAGGTATGTCCCTAGCCTTGAGCAGCATATTACCCTCACTTAGAATGATGCCACAGTATAAACAAAAAAATATTGATTTCAATGATTGGCTTAGTTTTTGGTGTTGTTCAAAGGGGATCCAGTTTTTGTCAGCTTGGGATGAACCTGGCACCACTAGGCTTTTGGCTGCTGTCAAAGGCTCCCTGGAAGAACTCCTATCACTACAAGATGTACATGTCTGTGCAGTCACAGAAACCTAGTTCAAGGTTTCAGAGAGTAACCCGGCCTTGCAAGGCTACAATGCCTTCCACACCTTCAGACTGCAAGACAAATGCTTGAGAACCAATGAAGGTGGTGTTTCTATCTATATTAGAGATAAATTCACCTCCCAGCTAGTTAGATTGGACAACCCTATGGAGTTACTCCAAGTTCAGATTACTGTGGGTAAGACCTCATTCAAGTCATAGCTAGTTATAGATCTCCCTCCATGAATCATGATGTGCACAAGGCCTACTTGATCAAATTAGAGTCAATCCAAATATTGCTGAACACTCTGGTCATGGGGGATTTAAATTATCCCTCCATCAACTGGGCAATCTACTCTAGCCCTAACTCACTTGCACAAACGTTCCTTGACTTTGTTAGCTCAAATGTCCTGGAACAAATTGTTCAAACCCCAATAAGAGAAACAAACATACTAGATCTGGTCCTCACTAACGTGACAAAGAGATGTACTACCACAACTGTCTGACCCTCATTAGTTAAATCTGACCTTAAAATCAGTCGTCGTTGAACTGGCACTAACACTAGGATTCACAAAGGGTGATGTCGGACTAAAAAACTTCACCAAGGCAAACTACACCCTCCTAGGGGACGGTATAGATACATTCCAAGCCCCACCACCAGTTGGAAGTGGTAACTACACCAAAGCTTACACTGAAGCCGTGTACAATCACTTGTATAATTGTATAGCCTCAGCTGTTCCAGACGGAATCAAAGCCAGAGCCTCAAATACAAACAAGCCACAATGGTGGACATCCAGCATCAACAAACTTTACAACAAATGCAAAAAAATTTCTGTCTATAGAAAACTAAGGCGAGGTCCCAACAATGGAAAAACACACTCCATAGCCTCAGCAGGCAAATACCACATGTCAAATTCTCTATGGGTAACTTTGTGAAAACCCTAGCAATCACATCCAAGGTTAACCATAAGGTCTTTTATTACATACATAGCCTGAAGCGTAGGACTCAAGCATGTGCTGAACTAGTGTCTAACAGTATCACACACACTGATTCGGCAGAGATAGCAAACCTGATTGCAGACAGATTTGGCAAAAATTTCTGTCTCCTATCCCCTCCAAACCTATCAAAAACCTTGCCCTCAACTTTTGCCCCCTTCATATCCGAACAACAGGTCATTAAAGGCGCGTCCAAGGCAAAAAAACACAGCCTCTATGGGACCAGATGGCATCCCAGGCTGTCTTCTAAACAAACTAAAACATGAACTAGCATCACCATTAAGTACCTTATTTCAATGATAGCCTATCCACAGGCTTTATTCCTGTGGAATTGAGAACAGCAAGAGTTATTCACCTCCACAAATGTGGCTTAGCAACAGACCCGGGGAATTATAGACCTACAAGTTTGACAAGCCTCATCTGTAAGGCCATGGAATGTATCATCACATACCTTATAAAGACACAAGTAACCTCCAAACCCCTGGATTCGACCAAATTTGGATTCAATCTGCGCACACAGCATACCTCGACTTGGCAAGGGCCTTTGACATAATCCCACACCCGGGCATTACCAAAAAAACTTGGCAAACAATGTAAACCCCTTTGTTGTAAGATGGGTTTCCAACTAGCTCACAAACTGGTCGCACACTATCAAAGTAGGTGACCCCACACCAACCAGTATACCTGTCACCAGCGGGGTGCCACAAGGGTCAGTGCTGGGCCCCCTACTGTTTGGTACATACTTCTCAGATGTTCAGGCCAAAACTAAGGGGCTGTGGCTAACTGCAAACTGGGTGCAATTACTGAATCCCCAAATGATATCACTATACTTCCTGAGGGTCTTACACAGACCAACTTGTGTTTTAGTCACAGTCTCAAACTGATTGCAAAGAAATGCATCATCATTCCCTTCAGTAAAAACAATGTCCCTTCACACTATCAAATTAACAACAATACCCTATGCACCAATGAAGTGGTAAGGGATCTGGCATCACAAATTAACTGTGACCTTAACTTTGACCACCATAACCCCAACACCTAACCTTTCCCTCCCCACAGCCTACTTAACCTTAACCACTCAACTACAAAAATCTCCTCTCCTCCTCCTTATCATGCTAACTCCTTGCTATCACCTTAACTTGACCCTTCCTCCTTTTGCCCTCCCATCACCTCCTTTCTACCCTGAAATCAACTCTCCTCTGCTAAGAACTCAACAAATACAGTTATACTCATGTGTTAGTTCAAATGCTTGCATTTTTTACTTACATGTCCATAGGTGATTGAAACATTATCACTGTTATTGTTATTACTTTCTTTAAACACAAAAGTACTGCTCTAATTACTTGTTCTATGTATTAACATTTTTACTTTTGTATGTAATCAATCTGGAGCTATTCTTCCTGGGCCTCCACCGAAAATGGGCTCATTCTAGGCCCATTGGACTTTCCCGGTTAACAAATGCAATAAATAAATGTCTACTGTACTAAGGAAGACCTTCTACATAGCACACTTGATAAGCAAAGGCATTGCCTCTAGAGCAAAAAAGGTTTCAACCCCTCTATACTAGTCACTAATCAGGCTCATAATTGAGTATAGCGCCCCTTTTGGCATGTACCATACAAAGTACCTGCAGCAACTGGAGAGACCTCGGAGGTTTCCAACAAATAAGATCAAGAGACTCCAGCACGTGCTATACGCAAACCATCTAAAGTCCCTGTCATTATACTATATCATATAGACTTCTTGGGGGAGACTTATGCCTGGCTTACACAGCAATCTCTGACCTAAACCTAATGAATCTGCTGCACATCCATAAATCAAACAGGACTAGAGCTACCCATTCCAAGGACCTAAATATAGCCTGCAACTTTAATAGGATGTGCTGGAGGGGTAGATTTGTCTCCCAGCAACTGCTAAATTTTTGGAATAGGCTGCCAATTCCTGTGAAACAGAGCACCTCTATGACACTGTTCAAAAGAAACCTGGACGAGTGGATGGGGCACTGTAAATTCTTACTGGGGATAGTGCCCATAACTCTCCTGGACAAGGGCAGTCATTAATAAATACAGTCCTGGGTATTGACTACGGTATCTATGGCATTATATTGGGATGAAACAGCTAGGCTTGAAATGACCTCCGGGTCGATAGTCTAGTAACTTCCCATGATCCTATGTCATCCCTCTCCATGAGGGATATGAATGCTAAACTTGCAATGAATTTGCAGTTTCCCATCCATTCATCCAAATTACATCTGAGGAGAATAAAAGAAGTACTTCACTTTATGTGAACTGGAAGGCGGTTCTATAGAAGAGGTATTATCTACGATACATACCCTTTCTCTCCAACATGTTCTAATGTTCTATTTATGTTGCAAAAAAACCCCGAAAAAACAAAAAAAAAATTGAGATTGAGTGGGTGTTCACATTACAACTGGATTTGCAAACATCTAATAGGTCTGACAGGGTAAGGTCTGTCTACATTCAATATGCGTGGCAGGTCAGCTCGTAGCCTGTAGGATAACCTAGAAGAGGGCCAAGGCTTTCAGACAGTTTGCATAGTTTTTGTGATTCAGGATGTGGCACCCATGCACTGGCCCAGTAATCAAGGAGCTTCAATCCTCATCACTAGCACCAGTGACGGGCTTCCACATTGGGAGGATAACAAGTACACACACACAGTAAAGTACAATTTCCCTTAAGAGCACGCAGAGATCATAATCAGTCAAGGGATGGTTTTCTCCCTTTCTCTCCAGCTCCTCAATAAGACTCCCCACTGGCACAGCTATAGGGTTCAGATCTCAGCTGAGTAGTCATGCCAAAACCTCCAGCATGCTCTCTGCCTAACCAGTGCTTTGTGTCCCTACCCAAGTAGCTCACACACACACACACACACACACACACACACACACACACTTTGAGAATAGATGTATATACAAACACACAGACACTCCTGGGGAAGGCTGGCACAGGGTCCCCAGCTTTGCCCCCTTCTGCCCAGACTATACGGAAGTACCACCTGCCACCAACTACTCTTATCAGCTACTCTAAAGGCCCTTACCAAAGGGTGTCCAGTTCTACTGTGCAAAGTTACTGTTATCCAAACATTAAGTGTAACCCAGGGCTAAGGCTACTGGAGTGGCTTATATAGTATCACCAAATACATGCATGTGCTCTGACAGCTTAAATTATCTCTACACAAACAAGCTACAGTTGAAAGGTTTAAAATATTTAATAATAAAAACCCAAGACAATACTTATTTATTCAACACAGTGACACTAGAGAGTTCAGAAATCACAGGAAATACTTTAAAACAACATTGTAGGATAGCCTGACATAAATATAGAAAACAGTTCAAATATTCTTGCTATTTCTATCTATCTCTAAGATAAATCACTGGTCTAAATTCTACTTACAGAGCAAAGTGCTGGTGAGTTGTCAGCTTCAGAACAAAATACAAACTGTTATCCTTACTTTCTGAGATAGCCCTTAAATTGATAATATACATTACTTACATCATTCTTGTTATATCTCCTTAAGTTTTCCAGGCTCACAGAACTTAAAATTTAACATTTGTCTTTTGATCTGCACCTGCCAGGAAGCCACATCAATAAACAACACTTTACTTGTAAAACCTAGTAATTATCTATGTCTTAAAACATTAGAAGAAATTCTAGCTGCAGATATCCTGTCTACGAGCTTGAGATCAAACACAGTGGTAAAATCCTTTGCTTATCAGCTTTCTTCCAGCAGGTTGCACTGTGGTTACATTTTTGAAGCTCAAAACATGCACAGTTTTCTTTACATTTGTCAAGCAAGCCTGTGGATCATATTAATATTTACAAGGACATAGAATTATTTACAAAATTCTACCTAGCTAGGCTGGCAGCCTTCACACAGGGTCTTCATTTTTTTTTAGTGAAAAAGCACCGTGGTCACTCCAGTAAATGGACAAGTACATGCTAAATGGGGCATTATATTCAATAACTGGCCAAATGACAGCAGTACGGTGGAATAATTACATCCCTATACCCATATGTCATAACTTTAAATACAAGCTATGTGATGAAAAATTTCCTTAAAATAGCAGATACATGGTGATCAAAGGACAGTACATGGCTGACATAACTGATCCAGTCAGGGATCTGGGAACCTATCAGAAGGTGTGTTGTCAATGTTAGTTACAAGGTAGGTCATGCTTGCCAAAGGATACTACTATACACTACTTGACATTTAGTTTTTCTCCATCGTTTTGACACCAGCTATTTGTTTGGAAAGGCCCTCTTGGAGGATTTTGGTGTCTTCAGGGGAGTTTTTGATGGCAGCAAGTTTACAGTCATCTGCAAACCTGGTTAGCTATAAACCTTTAACATTTGCTCTCACATCTAAGTAGTAAATTCCAAACAGGAGTGTCCCAAGGACTGAACAACAGGTCTTTTGGAAGGAGGTAGAATTGCCCACCCTAATTTCCTGGGTTCTGTATGCAATCCATTTTGCTATTCAATGAGTTACACAGGGATTTACATTTAGCTGGAAGAGTCTGATACCCAGCTGTGGGATGGTGTTAAATACTTTTGCAAGGTCTTGATATACAGTGTGTTCTGATTTGCCATTGCTTCAGTAAACTTCTCGAAGTCGACCAGATTAAGTAGGCAGGATCAAGAGTTGGCAGGTCCTTATTTATTAATTCCATGATGGTCCTTCCCATAACCTTACAGATGAGGCTCATTAGGCTTATGGGTCTATAATTACCTGGGTTTGCTGATACCCCACCTCTGAACAACAGGATGACTGTTTTAGTCCTCCATTCATCTGGCACGAAGTCTGCTTGGAGGTTAATACTCAGCATCATCTAAAAGTGGCCTGTCAAGTCATATTTCAGACTGACTGATAGGCAGCCTGGGTGTTACCGGACCCCATAGTAGTAGCATTCTTTGCTTTGGTTAGCACCTTTTGGACTTGTTCTTGCAAATTTGAGATGGGGATGTAGACACAGGTACATGATCTGAGAATAGAGGAGGGGAGGGGAGTGGGGTGAATTTTGAACTAAATTTGTCTGTTAGATGATTGATCATGTCCTCCAGTTGCATGTGATATATTTTACTATTAGCTATGCACAGTGATGGGCATTGTTTTTGAGATTTCTAACACAGTTATATAAGGCTTTGTGGTTATCCCTCACCTGAGTGACTATTTTTGCCTCACATCTTGGTTTGGCTGATTTGATCAGGGTCCAAAATTCCTTGTTAAGTTTAGCAAGAATATTACTGTCATCTTGTTAGTTGAATTTAGTTTTGTCTACTATACGCTTTTTTTTTTTCTTTTAGTATTCGGCTCATTTATAATACGGTTCCACCACAGAGCCTTATTTTTAAATTTGGCATTGTATTTACTTCTGATGGGAACAAAAGCATCTACGCAGCTATTTACATATGCATAGAATTTGGCAATAAAGGATTCCACACAAGCAGAGGGATATTCAAGAGGGAAGGGCTTTTGAATTTAGCCAGGCCATCACTCAATTTTTGTAGATTAGCTTTGGCATACTATCTGAATTCAGAGGTATTGGAAGATGCTTCTGGCTTTACTCTTAAGGTTAATGTGACTGATCTGTGATCAGATTTGACCAGAGAGGAAATTACAATTAGAGGGGAGTAAAGATACTCCATATTGGTAAGGACCAAGTCTAGGAATTTATTGCCCAGGCCACACAGTTTGTATTGATGAACTCCAGAATTTTTTGGGCATACATGTTTTAGGATGGGCAAGTCTCCCAGTTAATGGAGGGGTAGTTGAAGCTTCCTAGCAGAATTGTATTTGGGTGCATAGATATTTTTTTTTCCAGGGTAAGAAGTGCTTGTAGAGAGTGGACCATTTTGTTAAGGCTCCTTATCCAGATTCTATTTTATGTTGGAAGTTTTAGAAGACAAACATTGTATAAAAATGCAATATGGGGTGGAGAAGGATTTAGTCAATGTACAAAAGCCCGGGGGGGTAGGTGGAGGCCATCCCAGGCAAAGCTTGTGGTGTCATCCTGAGGTGGATGTCACCCTAAGAGGAATGGTAGACATATATACAGTACCATATATATTGTACCACCTCAGAATGACACCAAAAGCCAAGCCAATTGTTGAAATCAATAACCTTCTGTTTACCTTGCAGCATTATTCTTGGTGAAAACAGAACGCTGCTCAAAGCTATATTCATACCTGCCTCAGGCACACATTCTAAGAGCTCCACATCTCTCTTCATATAGTTCACTAGAACAAGTGACGCAAGACCCTCACCTCTCCACTACTCTGTTTTATTTAATTTCCAGTAAAGTAAACTGGGCCAAATTTTTTTTCTGCTATGTCCCTTCCTAAACATAAAATGAAACTCATGGAAGTGAATTATAAAATTAATAACTACACAATCAATTAGCAATTAATAATGTTTTTCTTCAGCAAAGCAAACATGTTGATGCCCAACAAGTCAGCCATCCCTCTAATTACAGACACACTACAAGTTCTCCAAAAAGATGCATGCTTTTAGTCAGGAGAAAAAGAAATGAAATGTATGCCTTAAGAAATGTCTGCATAGAGATAGGGTTTGGCGATTTTAGGCTCACAGAGCCAGTGTTTGTCAGTAATAATTGAAGGTGTTCAAGTTAAATAGCAAGGAAGAGACAGATCAGGGTAGTGTTCTTGAACTAACTTTCATACTGGCATTTCTGAGGAGACGAGAGCAGAAATTTAAGTTAAACAATTTGAAAGAAACAGTGTCCACGTTAAGTTACTTTCCACTGAATAAGAAGACAATGAGTCATCTCCAGCATAAAAGCAACTATGCGCTTTCATGCCAGCATTAATCAGTAAGCAAATATTTAATTTAAGGCTGCATGAAGAAGGTGCACATTTGATGTTTTGTCTCCTACTGGAGACATTAGTCCACAGCTGGCACAAGGATACCTTTACCTCTACTGTGTGGTTAAAGAATTGGACACAGTCCAACATGCATGCAGTGTGCAGTAATGTGCCCCACTAGAGACTCTTCCTAGTATGGCTAGAGACTCTTCCTAGTATGGTTAAAAAGCCACAGTCCAACAGGCATGCAATGTGCAGTAATGTGTCCTTGCAAGGATGTTTGGAAGTGTTCTTTAACTTGACAAGGCTGAATTAAATCATACCAATAACTAATTATAAATAAGAGAAAGCACTGTTTGCCTGTCTGTCTCTCTCTCTATTTCTCAGCACAGTCTACCACACAGAGGGCTTTGCCCTATGTGGGGAGTCTTCAAAGTGCCTTTTTGGAAATTAATATTAAGGCCTTTGTCATGTAGCTTGTTAATAGCCTGTGAAATATCACTACCAATATTCTTCCCGGTACTAGTTGGAGTAGTATCTTTTTCTGACTACAACAGCTCAGTGTACAGGATCGTGCTTATATTAAGTAGTGAGAAGGAGGTGGCATTAAACACAGAGATAAGTAGAGGACCCTGCATAAAACTCCATCAGTCAGTATTGAGAAAGGAGATAATCACTTTTTTTCAACTTAAAAAGCTTTCCTGTAGGCAAAATTAATGCAAAAAATAGATCATTTTAGTCCAACAGAAGTCTTTGTCAACAAGGAACAAGCTCCATATCCTCATAGCAGTTAACATGGCAGTAAGAGCACTAGAACCCTTTCAGCTGTTCATCGGATGCAAGACCACATATCTTCAAAGTATCGTTAAAAAGCTGCTTTCCTGAGGATACTGGAAAAGTCTGAAGTAGAAAGAACACAGACTATACTAGACACTTAGGGCAAACATTGGGAACAGATATGATTTCAAAAATTTCAGAGTTAGGGCAAGCCTTGGGAATGGTTAGGACTTCTAACGTTTGGGAACAGTACCAGAGAATAAAGAAGTTTTAAGATGTTCAAAGAGCAGTATTTTTCAAAATTACATACTTCAAGAACGTAGCCCGCACCACGCAAATACACAAACACACACCCACCTGCCATGTTTCTGCACAGTACATGCTTTCAATACAATGGTAATAGCTGCCACAGCACATTAACACCATGTAGAAAAACATAGAAAAAAAGAGGGGGTTGATAATGGTTTCACCTTGGCCATCCCACAATACTGGTTTTTGCATGACTGAATGTTGTACACACTGCTGAAATCTATGTTTATTAAATTATGTTAAATGTGGCATTGGGTCAGTAAAAATACAACATTTAGAGGCTGCATTTCATCCATTCAAACGTGCTTGCAAAAAACATGTTGGGGAAGCATCACACATCATTATGGACTAGATTCTTTGGCAAGCGCAACTCTTTCATACAAAACAGTGATAATAATAGTGAAACAGATAACACCTCATAC
Source organism: Protopterus annectens (assembly GCF_019279795.1). NCBI lineage: Eukaryota > Metazoa > Chordata > Ceratodontiformes > Protopteridae > Protopterus > Protopterus annectens. The sequence goes on from NC_056737.1 coordinate 1,354,986,905, forward strand.
ACTGTAGATTTGCAGTTATTTGTCAAAAGTACAGTTGTGTACACTTACCATAAATGTAGATGTTAGAGTGCATTCACTGTTGCAGTCATCACACCTGGTTTATCTGCCTGCAGGTAGCCCTCAGTCGGCCCGAATACCAGAGACTTAGTATTTCTGCGTCGGTTGCTGTCGGTCCAGGACTGATGTCAGGTCATCAAGGGTATAAAAAGAGGCAGCCGACACCATTACATCAGTTTTTCTTGCCCCAAATATCAGCAGCCCCCCAATAGGGAGCTAAGCTATGGTGGGAAACTCACCACCAGTAAAAAGTAAATACCAATACCCGAGTAAGGGGAGAGTAATAAACATAGAGAGAGAGAGAGAGAGGGCTGGAGGGAGGGAAACCAGGACTGCAACAGTGAATACACTCTAACATCTACATTTATGGTAAGTATACACAACTGTCCTAGGTTCTTAGAGTTTCACTGTTGCAGTCATCACACTTGGGTTGAGTCCCAAAGCTGAAGAAGGGGTGGAGGCAGTTAAGAAGAGTTTGGGCTGGCTAGTATGCCCTGCAGGACTGCTGTTGCTAAACCCGCCCTGGATTTGGAAAAGATAGGCAGGTGGTAATGCTTGGTGAATGTGTATACAGAACTCCAGGTAGCAACTTCCAGAATGTCCCTGGTAGGGACTCCCCTGAGGAATGCTCTAGTGGAATGTGTTCTGACCCCCTGAGGGGTTGGTTTCCCATGGTGTTTGTAGCAGAAATGGATACAGTGTGCTATCCATTTGGAAATTGTCTGTTTTGAAATGGCCTTGCCCTCTGACCCTGGTGCAAAACTGAGTAGTAACTGGTCAGATTTCCTGAAGGGCTTAGTCCTATCCAGGCAGAATCTGAGCTGTCTGTGTAAGTCCAAGGAGTGCAGGATCCTTTCCCCTTTATTTTGAGGATTAGGGAAGAAGGTTGGCAAATGGATAGATTGGTTGAGTGCCACACTGGACACCACTTTAGGCATAAAGGAAGGATTAGTCCTGAGGGAGAACCTGTCAGCAAGAAAAATAATGAAGGTTCCACAGCCATAAGTGCTTGTAGCTCAGACACTCTTTCTAGCTGAATTGATGGCCAGAAGCAAGGCTGTTTTCCAAGAGAGGAATTTTAACTCTGCTGACGCTGTAGGCTCGGGGGGGGGGGGGTAGCATGAGCTTTTCCAGTACAAAGTTAAGGTTCCAAGCAGGGGTGGGTGCTCTCCTTGGTGGCCTTAAATTGTTTGCCCCTCTCAGGAACTGTTTGATGAGAGGGTGAGAGGAGAGGTGGCTCAGTGTTGTAATGAGCCGAGATGGCAGACGCATGGATCTTAGTGGAGGAGAAGGGAAGGCCTCTGTGGAGTAGATCTGCTAGGTAATCCAGGATTAGAGGTAGGGAGGGCAGTGCTGTGTCTGCTCCTTTAGATTGAATTCAGGAGCAATACCTTTTCCACTTATTAGCATAAGATTTCCTTGTACTGGGTCTTCTGGCTTCAAGAATGATGTCCAGAACCTGCTTGCTTAGGCTGGTTACTGGGGGGGAAATTCAAGGAATAAGCCAGGCTGCAAGGTTCAGGGTTTGCAGTTGTGGATACAAGATCTGTCCTCCCTGCTGAGTGAGGAGGGTTGGGCTCTGGGGTAGGTGCCAGGGTGGCATTGGAGACACAAATAATGCTAATATGTCACTATAAAGACACTAATACCAACCAACTGACCCTGACCCTAACCCTAAGGTCCGTCACTATCGCACACTCACCTGACCCGCGCCCTAACCCTAACTCACTTAAACCGCCCCTAACCCCAATATTTGTCACTATTGCATACATGCCAAACCTGCGCCCTAACTCACTTAAACCGCCCCTAACCCTAACATAAAACCAACCGCACACTTACCTGAACCCAACGCATGACCCAACACCACAGGGCTAACAATAGCAAAGCCACAATGACGTCAGTATGTCCATTTTGTGTTTTCAGGATTTTGAGTTTCAGGATTTTGGGCTTTCAGGATTTTGAACTTTCAGTCTATAGTTTTCAGGATTTTGATTTTCAGGCTTATAGTGTTTCAGGCTTCTGATAGGGAACCATATAGATATATTAATGTAATTTACATAAGAATAATAGTAATGTATAACAAAAATTTGTCAGAAGAATGTATTATACTCAATATATAGAACATACTAACCACTTCCATAACAATTACAACCAATCCTTTAACTGAGCTCGCTGTTAGTACCTACGAGCGGCAAGCACAGGCTTGATACCAATAAATTGATTAAGACCAGGATCCATGTGAGCTCGTAGTTTAAAAATCCAACATAGCTCAATAGATTCTAAATAATTCATATTGTCGCCACCCCTCCTGTTCTTTTTTACTAACTGTAGTACCCTGAATTTAAAACAATGATCAGTGTAAATAGCAACATGTTTACCTAGTGCATTTTGTTGGTTCTTCCTTCTAATATCATATATGTGGTTATACAGCCTGTCTTTTAATTTCCTCGATGTCATTCCCACATAAAACACTGCACATTGCATGCAAGTTGCTAAGTAAATAAGACTCCCCACAACTGGCATATAGCCTGGGTACAAATACATAATCAATGGTGGGGTGAGTAAAATGTTGGTCATTACACATATTGCGTCTGTTACAGGGATACGTACCAAGTCTTGCCATTCTTCTTTCTGATGTAGCCTGCTCCATATAGGGATGTTCTGTGCACAGAATTCTTTTAAGAGTCCTACTATTTCTATACCTGAATGTAGGGGTATCTCCTACAATATTCAAGATCGAGGAATCAACAGTAAGTACTTGCCAATTTCTTCTGATGATATCTATTATCTTCTTGTTATCATTGGTATATCTGGTAGTAAAAACAACCCTGGAACCATTAAAAACTTTCCTGGGTCCAATAGTACTTCTATTTATAGCACCTCTGTCACCTCCTGATCCATTTAAAACTAAGTCCTTAATTTTACTCACCATGGAATTGGTATAGCCTCTATCTAAGAGCAATCTATGCATAATATTAAGTTGTTCCTGCATGGCCAGAACATCTTTGCAGACCCTGGTAATCCTTATATATTGTCCCTTGACAATGTTTGAAAATACAAACCTTGGATACATGCTGCTGTAGTGCAAGAGTGCATTCTTCCAACACGGTTTTCTGTATAGTGAAGTGGATATGTGGCCTTCAGAATCTTTTATTATAGTTATATCCAAAAAATTCACCCTGCTGAATGAAAATTCCAAGGTGAATCTCAAGAAATCTGTAGTAGACTCTAAATAACAGATGAAGACATTTCGCTCTTCTATACTGCCTCCCCAAAAGAGTAGTATATCATCCACAAACCTCCTTTACAAAATCACGTGTGGATAAAATGCACTACTGAACGGGAACCTTCTTTCCCAGCAATATACCACTAGGTTTGCCTACAAATTTGCACAAGGGGTGCCCATGGCAACCCCCCCATTTTTGTGCATATAGCATATCGTTAAACATAAAAACATTATTGGATAGTACAGTCTCAAAGGGTGCAAGTAAGTATTTGTAGTTCATTACTGAAACCATCTGTTGAATATGACCTCCCTAACTGCTTCAATGCCATAGTCATTCGGAACTGAAGTAAACAAATTCTTGACATCCAAAGTTACTAATATGCAAGAAGAGGGCACTGTTTCTACTGATAAATTTACTAGCTCATCAATTAGTTGATAGCGGTCTCTCAAAATGGTAGGTATACTCCTCACCAAAGGTCCTAATATGCTTTCTATGTAAATCGATATTCTTTCAGTTACCCATCCCTCACCTACCACTATAGGTCTCATCGGAAGGGGTAAAACATTCTTATGGACCTTAGGTAGGCCTTTTATATACGGAATTAATGGAAATTCAACTAAAAATAGTTATATAATTCCTGTGTAATTTGTCTACACATTAAAAGGTCATATAAGTCATCATACACTCTCTTAACTATTTTTGTGAAATATTCATGATTGATCTCAGTATAAGTATTTGTATCATGCAACATTTCCATCACAGCTGTGTTATATTCGTTGGCATTAAGTAATACTATGCCCCCCCTTGTCAGCAGGTTTTATAATTAATTCATCATTCTTGGACATATTCTGTACAGACTGTTGCTGTTCCTTACTCAAATTAAAATATGTACATCTGCGTCCCTGTTGTGCAAAATAAGAATAAAAATCATTTTCGCACAATCTAATAAAGCATTCTACATTAGCTGGTAGATTAGGAACAAAGGAACTTTTGCATTTAAACTTATTCATCGGTTGTGCAATTGTTTTAGTTTCATTAGCAAAAATTAGCTTAAGTGCAATCGCACGCCCAAACAGTCTCAAGTCAATTAATAATTCACTCAGGTCACTGCCTTGCAAAGGAATACATTATAAACCTTTATTTAATAAAGAATAGTCTATAGGACTGAGTTCAAACCTGGATAAATTGAAGAGGAGTTGATTTAATTCCTGGTTCTTGGTCTCATTCCCAGATTCTCTCCTGAGAATTTTCGCTTCCTGCACCCTCGGCTGTTTGACCTGGTTCTGGAGGTTTTGCGAAACTTCATTGGGAAGGGTAAAAAATGTTCCAAACCCTTACCTAAAACCTTGGGTCTCGCTCCCATGCCACTGTCCTCCTTCCCCACCTAACCAGCAAGCTCTAACGGAACGGGAGTGGCTACCATGGAGGAGGTGTTCAATTCAAAACCTCCATTGAGTGACGTGGCTGGTATATCTACTTCATTCCTATCACTACCACCTGGAATACTGTTCCTGTTAAAAGAGATAGTGTCAATAACAGCAGTTTCGTTAATAGAATCACCTTTATCATTACTTGTACATTTTGAATATATATTTGAGGTCCCAGAGCTACTGGTTTGATTGTTTCTAGGCCAAACACCTGCCCAGATGTAAAATCCCTGTAATCACGCTGCAACTTGCGATACTTAGTTTGTTGTAACTTGTCACTGTAAATTGCTACTTGAGTATATATGCTATCCAATCTTTTCTCATAGACCCCTCCTCTGAAGCAAGCCCATAGATCTTTATTCAAAGCCTCTACCTTCTGGGTTATCTCATCTTCTATAAGTGAAAAATACTCAATCAGTAGTTTCATATAGTTGTTACTTAGGTCTATGTTTAACTGTTGCCACTTTTTTAGGAGCTCCGGGTGGCTATCACCATAAGTCGGCATGCAGAGTACCCTCATGCCACAGGGGACAATATGGAAGTGTAGACTTGCTTCCATATGTCTCCTCTGCCAAACCAATCTCTGCAGTTTACATAAATCATTTGAGCTCCCTGCTCAAATTATTATATTCATTCAGGTTGTCTTCAGTACCTGTTGTGGACGGTAACGAGGGATGATGTAACTCAAGATTAAGTAAAGGATTGTTCTGTGATTCAAGAATACTGCTCCATCTCCGATTTAGGTTCATACTTTCAGGGTTGTAATCCAGTTCAACAGATGGTGTATCCATTGTGTGACAGCTGCTGGTACCAAAAAATGAGAAGAATACTGCGTAACAAGGTTCCGCTGCTATCCAAAGGTCCCAATCCAGAAGAAAGAAACCAAATAGTAGTAAAAAACAGGATAAGTCCACCACAAGATACTACATAAAAACTCCAAGTTTATTGCAGATGAATAAGCGCTTTCACGTGCTGCCTCGGCACGCTTCTTCAGATTTCACTAAGACATTCAAATCTAAAGCGTTTATATATATATATATATATATATATATATATATATATATATATATATATATATATATATATATATATATATATATATATATATATATATACATACACTCATCCTAATTCAATTGAAACCAATTAAGTCAAATTAAAACCATTAAAACCTCCTAAACAATCATAACCTCCACAATCAACCCATGAGCAAAAAACTCATTAAATAAAATTAAATAAAATCAATGAAATTTTTTAACAAAAATTCAACAGTTTGTTAATATAACATATGCACATAAGCAGATTTATATGAATTAAGGTAAAACTAAATAATAGAAATAAGTTATATTATTTAATAACATATAAGCACTGTATAGGGAAGTAAATATTGAAAAATGTTAAAAGTCACATCATATATTTCATGACTGCATATGTTTGCATATTCAGAATATTATAACAATAGCCCATTTGGTAGGCTATTAATAGATTAAACCTGATACCCTGTAAGCCCTACTAATGAACATCTAGGTGGATATGCATAGCAATGAGAATATATATAGATATATTAATGTAATTAACATACAAATAATAGTAATGTATAACAAAAATCTGTCAGAAGAATGCATTATACTCAATATATAGAAGATACTAACCACTTCCATAACAATTACAACCAATCCTTTAACTGAGCTCACTGTTAGTACCTACGAGTGGCAAGCACAGGCTTGATACTAATAAATTGATTAAGACCAGGATCCATGTGAGCTCGTAGTTTAAAAATCCAACATAGCTCAATAGATTCTAAATAATTCATATTGTCGCCACCCCTCCTGTTCTTTTTTACTAACTGTAGTACCCTGAATTTAAAACAATGATCAGTGTAAATAGCAACATGTTTACCTAGTGCATTTTGTTGGTTCTTCCTTCTAATATCATATATGTGGTTATACAGCCTGTCTTTTAATTTCCTCGATGTCATTCCCACATAAAACGCTGCACATTGCATGCAAGTTGCTAAGTAAATAAGACTCCCATCATCACAACTGGCATATAGCCTGGGTACAAATACATAATCAATGGTGGGGTGAGTGCGATGACTGCAACAGTGAAACGCGAACATCTTCTGTTACTGCAATGACTGTCATCTCATTGCTTGAATATACCATAATGCAATACTACTACAGCATTACAAGTCAACTTTCACCAGTGACAAACGCTTGTCTTGTTTGTATGTTTCTGCTACACACACAATGATCTTCAAGGATATGTTGAGCTAAAATGCCAGAAACTGCAACCTGAAGCATACTATAATGCATTTAATTTCTATTTTTTGCACAACTTAGTTGTTAAAGGGATGAAAAGTATTTGTGCAAATTCAAGTTTTTTTTATTTTTGTTAGCTATTACAGGAAGTGAATTACCACTTCAAATTATTACTAGGGATGTTTTTATAAATAATCCAGACATCTGATTACTACATTAGCATGAATTACCATTTATTATGTGCCAGCAGTGTCTTAGTGTTAAAAAGTAGTCTTGTGCTAATCAAGCCATTTTCTGTTTGAGTTAAGAAGATGGCCAGGGACAAAAACAAAACAGCAGGGCAAGTATTCGTATGAAATATCCTCCTTTCACTGATTTCTGACTAGGCACTCATTACTGCCTTCTGGTTACCACGGAGTAGCAAACAAGTATGAAACAAGGTTTACATTAATAAGGTACTGACAAAATGGTTCTATTTCAACTATACAACATTTTGTGTTCTGTAATCAGGATCGCTGTGATGCAGAATTGTTTGTAAATGATTAGAACTTCATTTACAGAATGCTTTGTTTTTTCTCTCAAACTAACAAGAGTAAAGGGAGTTTATACTGTGAAATATATCACCCATTTGTTGTCTGTAATTTTTGATGTCATACTTTCAGCAGCTTTCTTACGTCAAATAATGTACAGGGCCGAACTATAGGAAAAACATCTGAATGTCTTAATTCATACCTCTAGAAGATAACCGATATTCCTCATTTCACAAATAAAAGTGACAGATGTGGCCTGAAATTATAACAAATATATGCCACAAATCTTTCTCCTAAGATACAAAACAGGAAATAGGTTTAAAAAGTCTTGCTACCTCAATGATTACAAAAATGAGAGAAACATCAAAATTTATACTCAGGCAATTAGGGCTTGTGAAAGGTTAGCGAGGTCATCTTAAAACAAACTTCTCACTTTGCACTGACAGTTTTGTTCCTTTTGTCACCAAATATTATTTCAGCTCAGGATGGTTTAACTAAACACACTGTGCCCATAGGGGCCCATTCCTGAATATGTTTTCAGTTATTTCAATGCTTTTCTTGATCTGGAAGTAATTAAAATCATGTTGAGAAGAAAATACGTTAAAAGCCTTCATCTACACTACCTGTTTCCAGTGGACATTTACAATGCTGATCTTTTTAAAACTGATCAAATGTCTCTTTCCAGTGAAGTTTGCTGTGCAAACAGTAATGTAGTCTGACTTGAGCCACTTGTGAGGTACCAAGGGATATCCTGTGATATTTTAAAACACTACATGTCTGAGAAGAATCACCTGAACTTACAGCATAATTTTAGAAATGTGCACTATTAGAAGCGTTTTACTTGTTCACACAATCATACACTGTAGTGATGACGTGGCCAAACAGCACTAATTTACAGGCCTTATTATTTACATTTAGTGCACTAACTTTCTGTCAAAAAAGTGAACTGTTTACATAGTGTTGTGGCAGAAACAGTACTGCAGTGTGGGGTACGACAAGGTGAATTAATTCTGACGCTGAATCTTGTCATTGGTTTAATTCATCTGATGATAACTGGACTGGGAACATGGAGGGCTACTAGGAAAGTACAGTTGTGTACACTTAACATAAATGCATATGTTCGGGTTTATTCACTGTTGCAGTCATTACATTTGGGGTAATCTGCTGGTAGGTTGCCCTCAGTCGGCCTGAATAACAGTCTTGGGTCCTGCATCGGTTGCTGTCTCTTCTTCCATGACATCAGGTCGTCAGGGGTATAAAACATGCAGCAGATGCCATTTTAATCAGTTTCTCTTGCCCCAGATGTTAGGTGCCCCCCAAATGGGTCTGGATAAAAGAAAATGAAAGGCTCCACTGCCATGCGAGCCTGTAGTTCTGAAATCCTTCTAGCTGAAGTGACTGCTAAAAGAAAAGCTGTCTTCCAAGAGAGAAATGTTATGTCTGCAGTAGCAGCTGGTTCAAAAGGAGGTAGTGTTAGTTTTTCCAGCCCAAAATTGAGGTCCCATGCAGGAGTTGGTGATCTCCTGGGTCTCAGATTTGTGGCCCCTCTGAGGTACTGCTTTAGCAGGGGATGAGAAAAGAAAGGAGGCTCTGTGTTGTAATGAGCCGAAATGGCAGAGGCATTTTTTTTTTATAGAAGAAAATATAGGCCCTTATGAAGCATCTCAGTTAAATATTGCATAATCTGAGGAATACTGGGCATTGCTGTGTTAATTCCTTGTGCTTGGTTCCAGGCACAGAATCTTTCCATTTATCAGCACAAGATTTTCTAGTACTAGGCCTTCTAGCCTCCAAAATGACATCCATCACAGGTTTACTGAGAGATGTGACTGGTGAAATTAGGTGATTAGCCATGCTGCAAGATTCAGAGTTTGGAGTCGAGTGTGCAGAATTTGATAGTTCTGCTGAGACAGTAGATAAGGTGTCTGAGGCAGGTACCACGGAGGAAGGTGCGACATATTGCGTAGGAGCAGGTACCAGGGTTGGTGAGGCCTGTCTGGAGCAATCAGAATCATTTTTGTTTTTTCCTGTCTTTTAGTAAAACCTTGGAGAGCAGAGGGGGAAAGGCATAGACTGATAGGTTTTCCCAGCTGAAGGATACAGCATCCACTTTACAAGCTTTTTTGTGATGAATTCTTGTGCAGAATTTGTCCAACTGATACTTTTGGGGAGAGGCAAAAAGATCTGTCTGGGCTCCCCCATTTTCGTGTCAACATGTTGAAGATTTGTGGATCCAGTTTCTATTTGTGTAGGTCCATAAGATTTCTGCTTAGTTCATCTGCCAGAGTATTTTGCTTTCCTGGCAGGAAGTGAGCTTGTAGATGTATTTGGTAAGTCAAGGCTGTGTTCCGCAAAGCCATGGCTAGTCTGCAAAGGGGGTAAGAGTGGGTACCCCCTGCTTGTTTATGTACCACATAACTGTGGTGTTATCATCAGTAGTTGTCCTGGATGAAGAAAGTCCTTGAAGGCTGTCAGAGCATTCTGTACAGCTAGCATTTCTTTCTGGTTTTGATATGTAGGTGCATTTGAGTTGGGCTCCATTCGCCCTAAATGCATCTCCCTGCCAGATGGGCCCCCAAGCATAATCAGATGCATCTTTAAGTCAGGGTTTGGGTGGCAGGGGGTGTAATGAATGACAGTGCCTTGTTTTGGTGACAGGCCTCTGCCCACCATAGGAACTCCTGTTGCAGGCAAGGAATGATAGGAATCATTGTTTCCAGGCTGTGACAATGTTGACTCCATAAGTTTTTTAGGTACCACTGAAGTTTCCTCATATGCAATCTTACATATGGAATTAGGATAATGAAGGAAGCCATGAACCCAAAAACCTGCAGAATTTGTCTTGCAGATAGCTGGGTTTTTGTGGCCACTTGTTTGAAGTATGTCATCAATTGAATCTGTTTGTCTGTCGTGAGGTAAGCCATCTGGGCAGTTGTATTCAAGCTTGCACCCAGGAATGTAATTATTTGAGAGGGTACCAGTTGTGATTTCTTTTCGTTTATGGTATACCCTAGGCATGTTAAAAGCCTTTTTACAAACGCCAGATGCTGTAGAAGAGTGTCCTTGTTTTCTGCCTGAATTAGGCAATCGTTCAGATAAGGATAAATTTGAATGTTTCTTTGTCTGCAAAATGCAATTATTGGTGCCAGGCACTTTGTGAAGACCCTGGGTGCAGTAGATAAGTCAAACGGCAGTACAGAGAACTGGTAATGCAAATAGCCTGCTTTGAAGCGGAGGTATCTTCTGAAAGATTCCCTGATTGGGATATGCAGGTAAGCCTCTTTTAAGTCTAGAGTTACCAACCAGGCATCCTTGCCCAGCATAGGCAGCAACTGTTATCGAGTCAGCATCTTGAATTTTGGAATGTCCAAGAAAGTATTTAGAATGGATAAGTCCAGAATTGGATGCCATGATTTGTCTTTTCTGGGTACCAGGAAAAGTCTTGAATAAAAACCTTGTCCTTTTTCCTTTTCTGGTACTGGTTGAATAGCCCCCATATCCATGAGGGACATAACTTGTTTCTGGGCCTCTGCCCACTGATTTGGAGGCAGATCTTGCCATCCGTTTGGAACTGGCAACGTGTGGAAATGAAATCTGTATCCCTAGGATACTATACTTAAGACCCACTTGTCCTGGATAATTAGATGCCAATTTTGTGGATGAAGTACTAGTTTTCCCCCCAAAGGGGCTGCCAAAAGATAAGTGCTTGGAAATGGCAGAGGAAAGTCATTGAGACTGTTTACCGTAGGGGGGTGCCTTGCTACTTCCAGATTTGGAGGCGGAGGCACCCCATTGTTTTGTTCTGTAAGTTCTTTGTGACTGAAATCTGGAGCCTTTGGAGTGTCTGGGTTTGACCTCTGTTGGGTACTGAAAAGGACCAATTCTTAGTAGGCCAGTGTCTACTGAACCTGGGTGGCTGCACTTGTAGGAAATCTTTTACAGTTTGCATAGATTTTAGCTTTGTCTAACATCTTTTTCAAAACTTATTCTGCCTTATTACCAAATAGACTGTCCTCTTGTAAAGGAGCATCCAACAATTTTGCTTTAACATGATCAGGCAGATTTTGCTCCTTGAGCCAAGCATGCCTTCTTATCACAGATCCAGTTAAGGAGGCCCTGCAAGAGGCCTCCAAGGAATCAAAACCACATTGCAAAATATACTTTCCAACTTGTTCAGCTGAATGCAATAAATCCTGTAACTCTATTTTCCACAGTTAGAAATCAACATAATTACCTGTTTCAGTAAGCCCATGACATGCTGCTGATATTTAAGCATATGAAATTGACAGTTTAAAGCCCCGATTGCCAGGGTTGCAGACGTGTAAACCTTCTTATCCCATCTATCCAGCTCCCTGGAGTCTCTATCAGAAGGGGTAGGATTTTTAGCATTAGAAGCTTTAACACCCTTGGGACCCTGAGAAATTGTTTCAGGGTCAGCAGTACGGTTTTTAAAAAGAAACTTGTGGGAGTCAGGAACCCTGTAATATCTGTCTGGCTTACTAGGAGCTGGAGGCATGGAATCAGGAGCCATGCTGGATTCTGAGAAAACATCATCAACAATGTCTAAAACAGGAGATATAGCCAAAGGCCTATGCTGAGGAAGAAGGAAATCCCTAAGCTTCTTTTTGGATTCTGAGAAATCCTGACTCTCCCAACGAAAATGTTCCCTTAAGGTATGCAAAGTTTCTCCAAAAGAAAAATCCTCAGGAGGAGAAGCAGAAGGGAAGGGTTCTTCTGCATCAGAGTCCTCATAAGGTGGAATAGAAAATTCCTGATCAGAAGAGGAATCAGAAGAAATGGAAACCTGATTTGAAGATTCATAATCCGTGCCTTGCCTAGGCCTCTTAGCAGGAGGGGATTCGGAACCCCTGATCAAGGTAATTAAATCCTCAGCCATTTTGATCATTTGTTTTTTAGGCATAGGGGCCTGAACACTTAGCCCATGTGTCAGTTTCTTAGACATAGAAGTTGGTTTTGGCCTTGTTTTTGATGATGGCATTGGTTTAATATACAAATCTTTAAGCCTGAAAACACCCTCAGAAGCAGGTGCCTGCTCAGCGGCTCTGGACCCATCTAAGGGAGAGAAATCTGTGGGTTCAATACTTGGTGTCTCTCGTGGCATACCGGACTCCGAATGGGTCTCGGTAGAGGCCTGCAAATCAAAAGTAGCAGGCATCAGGGGCTGCAAAAGCACCTCACTGAGTACCGGCAAATCGGCGACTGGCTTAGGAGAAGCTTCATCATCGGTTTTGGACCTAGACGGTCTGTCTCTGTTTTTTCTTTGCGTTTTTTGTGAATTCCGGTAGTCGGATTGCTAACCGACAACATTTCTGGATAGTTAAATCTGGAGCCAAAATATTCAGAAGCAAAAATATACCGACGCTTAATAGTGCGTTGGTTCAATTTAGCACAAAACCTACAGCAAGGCACATTGTGGTCAGGGCCTAGGCAAGGAATACAGTACAAATGAAAATCCTTATGAGGTATTTGCTTCCCACAAGTAATACAATTATTAACTTTTACTGACATCGGTAAGGAACAAGAAAAAGTTTCCCCAACTTAGGTTGAAGACTTCGGTTCTGAAACTCGAAAACAAAATTTCAGGAGTCGGCCGACAGGCACTTGCGAACTGCTTCTGCTTCGGGCACCGCGCGGCAAGAAAGACGGATTAAAATGGCATAGGCTGCATGTTTTATACCCCTGACGTCATGGAAGAAAAGACAGCAACCGACATAGGACCCAAGACTTTGTTATTCAGGCCGACTGAGGACAACCTGCCAGCAGATTACCCAAATGTAATGACTGCAACAGTGAAACATGAAGAACATCAAGACATAGGATGTGCTGCTGTCCAGTAAGCCATTACTTGCTAAAATACCAAAAGTGCCCAACACAGTAATTCCAAACTATTTAACAAGGTGTTAAATCAACTAATGCATCCTAAGAAAACTGTAGTGCAAATTCTCTATCCCCAAGTCTCTTCACATGAAATGGCAGCCATGTTTAGTTTTTTTGGCATTATCATAACCAAGGCAAAGAATAGTTGTATAAGAACTTACCATAACCTTAGATGTCCTTCTCTTCCATGTTGCAGTATTCATTACACTAGGGAGGTTGGTGCCTGCAGCGCCGGCATCCGCCAGTATACCAAAGTCTTTGGTCCTGGAGGGTACGTGTGATGTCCTGTCAGAGCCATAAACTGACGTAGGGTATAAGAGTGACGTCTGCACATACCCTCTTCAGAATGAACTGCTGCATACAGTAGTACTCCTGTAGGTTTAAAGAGTGTCAAAAGGGGAAGACCCTTGACACTTACATGTAGACTAGACCCTAGAGAACTAGGTAAGCTGTGTATAGTGGGAGAACTGTGAAAGGGAAAAAAATTGGTGACTATGTTCCCACAGGTATGCAAAGATATGCAAAATAGGTAAGGAAATGGGGGCAGGATGGAGGGACTGAATACTGAAACATGGAAGAGAAGGACATCTAAGGTTATGGTAAGTTCTTACACAACTATTCTATGTCCTCCTATTTTCATCTTGCAATATTCATTACAGTAAGGAGAGTACCAAAGCTTTTAGGTATGAACCAGGGTGGAGGACTGGGGTCCCTGGTCAATGAGACCCTGGAGATTTGATCTGGCAAACCCTGCTCTGACTCTGGATGCTAGGTCCAGTTTGTAATGTTTGGTATAAGTGTGTACTGAAGTCCCAAGTGGCAGCCTCTAAAACTGAAGTGTAATCAACTCCTTTGAAAAAGGCAGCTGAGGAAGCAGCTGTGCTGATGGAGCGGGACTTGACATGTCATTGTAAGGTTTTCCCATGATAGGAATAGCATATGCCAATGGACTTGGAGATCCATGATGAAATGATCTGTTTGGAGACTCCCTTCCCTAGAGCCCTGGGATGGAGGGAGATGAATAGCTGGTCAGACTTACGAATAGGTCTTGTTTTGTCTAAGTAATACCTCAGTTGCCTGTGGACATCTAGAGAATCCTCTGAGGGATATTCTGGTTGAGGGTAAAAACAGGCAGGTTAATGGTCTGGTTTAATGAGAGTTCATTAACCACCTTAGGCATGAAGGAGGGGTTAGTCCTGAGGGCAACTCTATCCTTGCAAAAAATAACGTAAGGAGGGGTACCCATAAGGGCTTGTATTTGTGATACCCTCCTGCCGGAAGTAAGGGCCCCTAACAGAACTGTTTTTAGGGTGCAAAGTTTTAGGGGTACTGAGTGCTGGTTCAAAAGGCGGCAATATAAGTTTTTCTAGTACAAAATTCAGGTCCCAAGGCGGGGGAGTATGGGCTTTCTGGGGTTCTGTTATGAAGTACCCCTTTTCAGAAAAAGCTTGACTTCCAATCTTGAGGTGGTAACATGGGCAGACAAGCAGAGATGGCGGATAAATGGACTTTGACTGAAGAGTAAGTTAGTCCTGAGTGAAGGAGCTCACACAAATAGGACAGGACCAAGGGTACAGAAGTAGTCATAGGGTCCTGGTTTTTCCTTTGACACCACCTGGAGAATCTCTTCCATTTAGAAATAATTTCTCTGAGTACTGGGTTTTCTGTCCTTCTGCAGAACATTGAGTACGTCCTCTGAGTATAGGTGTCTGAAGTGGATTAGAACCCTATTCACCCATAAGGTCAATTTCAGATTGTTCAGCTGAGGGTGTAGTAGGGATCCCCTGTCCTGTTTGAGCAAGTCTATTTGGTGGAGTAACCTGTGATGATTGCCCTTGGCTAGTAGGTGTAGAAGGGGAAACCAATGCTGTCTTGGCCAAAAAGGGGTCAACAACAGGATTTTTGGTGTGTCCCTCTGGATTTACAGGAGGACTTTCTGAATCAGTGAAAATGGGGGGGGGGTATAGAGGTACATTCCCTCCCAAGGAAAGGAGAAGGCATCCACTTTCCAGGCATGCAGATGTGGGTCCCTTGTGCAGAACTTGGACATCTGTCTATTCTGGAAGGAGGTAAAAAGATCTGCTTGTGGAATACTCCACCTGTGAATAATATCCAGGAATACCTCACTGTGAAGCATCCATTCGTGAATGGGGGCTGAAGTTCTGCTGAGTGTGTCTGCCATAGCATTCTCTGTAGAGGGAATATACTCTGCTACCTGATGAATCTGGAGCGATGATGTCAGGGTCCAGATTTGGGTGGCCAGGCTGCAAAGAGTGTAGGATCTTGTTTATGTACCACAGGACAGTCATATTGTCTGTGATCACTTTCAGGGTTCCCGGCTGTAGAGCGGACTTCAATGTTTGTAAGGCTAGCAGTAGTGCCCTTATTTCCCTGAGGTTGATAATGGTCCTTTTGTCTTAGGGTGGACCATTTCCCTTGCACGGCGAATTGCTTCTGGTTGTGCACTGGCATGCAGCTCAACCCAGGACTGAAGCATCTGTGGAGACTTGTTGTAGGGGGGCCGGAACCTATAAGGGGGTTCCTATGTTGATGTGGATGGCTGATACCCACCACTGGAGTTCTCTCTTCAAGAACTGAAGTAGGGGAGGGGGGAGTGTCCAGGGGGTTGGAGTGTTGGCTCCATACGTTTTTTAGGATACACTGGATTTTCCTCATGTGGAGTCTTGCCAGAGATAGCATGGGTATTAGGGATGCCATGTGGCCTAACATTCTTATGAAATCATGAGCTGGCAAGGAGGTGTGGGTGATGAGATTGGTGAAGTATGGACAAAGGTCTAGGATCCTTTTGTCTGGAATGAAGGCTTTCATTCTGTCTGTTCCAATCCTGCATCCCAAGAATACCAGGTCTTGAGTGGGGTTCAGGTGAGATTTTTTGTTGTTTATGGTAAACCCAAATTGAGTTAGGGTGGATATCACCTGTTGTAGGTGGAGCAGAAGGACTTGGCGGTCCTGGTGAAGAAGGAGCAGGTTGTCTAGATATGGGTATATTTGTATACCCTATGTTCTGCAGTGAATAATGAAGGGTGCTAGACACTTTGTGAACACTTGACCAGTGGAAAGTCCAAAAGGCAAGGCAGAGAATTGAAAATGCCAGGAACTTATTGCAAAGTGAAGGAATTTCCTGTAATCTGGATGTATAGGAATGTGAAGGTAGGCATCCTTAAAAATCTAGGGCTACCATGAAAGCCTGTGTTGGTATGAGTAGTAGGAGCAAGGGTAACTTAATCATTTTAAAGCTGGGTACCCCAAGAAACAGGTTTATGAAAGATAAATCCAGAATTGGCCTCCATGGGCCATCTTTCCTTGGTACCAGAAAAATTATTGAGTAGTGTGTGTGTGGGGGTACCGATTCTATGGTGCCCTGAGCTAGTAGTTGTTGAATGATGGGTGGGAAAAGGTGAGTTTGCAGGAGGTTGGGAAGTTCCCTGGAAGGGGGGTAACATCCACCAAGTCATGAAGTATCCCCTCTGAATGATGGAGAGGACCCATTGTTCTGATGTAATTCTCTACCAGAAGGGTAGGGAGAGGGTGAGCTGAAGAGATAGGGGATCTAATAGTTGTAAGTAACAGTGGAGGTGGTCTAGTTTGATCAGACTGACTCCGAAAAGGGGGGGTTGGTAGGAAACCTGGGAGTAGAGCTTTTCCTGGGTTGCCTGCATCCCTTTTGCTGAGGAACTGAATGTGAGGACTGTCTCCTAACAAAAGAAGTTCTTTGTGGGTAGTTTCTGTGATATCTGGGGATAGGAGACACCAGCAAATGTTTTAGGGTTTGAAGTTCTTTTCCCTTTTCGTGAAGGGATTCGAGAAGTTCTGCTTAGGCTTGTCCAAATAGGGCTTTATTGTCTGGTGGGGCATCAAGTAATTTAGTTTGTACATCCATAGGGAATGGTTGTAGTCTCACCCAGAAATATCACCTCAAAACAGAGCCTGATGCAGCAGATTTAGAGGAGGCTTCCACAACATCATAACTGCACTTGAAGTGCCTAGTCACTGGAGATGCTGTGGAAAGTAGAGTGTTAAGCTAGGTTTTAATGGAAGAGTCAGGAGCCTCCAAGAGGAGGGTAGAAATGTTGGTAATGGTGTCAAAGACATACCTAGCCATGTGGGTTTGGTAATTGATAACTCTTATACCCAGAGTAGAGGAGGTATACACTTTTCTTCCCTGGTCTGTCCATGAATTTGCTGTCTTTATCAGTAGGGCAGAGATCAGCAGAAAGGAATTGTCTGGATGTTTTATCAGCAGATACTGCAATAACTGCTGGATCTGCCGGTGGGTTTTTAAAAAGGAATTTGGTGTCTTGAGGGACCTTATAAAAATGGTCTGGACGTTTTGAGGCAGGTGTCTGTGAGTCTGGGAACTGTAAACTGGCCAGGAAGGCATCCTGGAAGGCAGGTAGCAAATGGGGCACAGCAGACGGGGATGGTTGCTCTATTTGCAATAGGTCAAAGTACCTTTTCTTGGTGTCAGACCTCTGAGGTCTGCCACTTAAAATGTTCCCTTATGAGGGAGATTGTGTCTCCAAAGGTGAATTCTTCCCTGGGGACTCAGGAGTGATGGGATCCTCCTCCTCTGGGGTAATGAAATCCTTGGGAGAGTCTATTTGGGATCCACAGGTAATAGATGCCACTGAAGAGGAGTAGTCTTCCTCTGACACTTCTAAGGGATGCCCTGGAGGAGAAGCAGGAGGTGGTTGTTGTGTCTGTAAGTCCTTGAATGCCTTAAAAAGACTCTGTGAAAAAACTTCCCATCCAGGAACCAATTGATGCCCAGGATTATTTAATTTTTGTTTTCTCTTCAAGGGGTAGCCTGTTTAGAAAGACTGGGAGCTGATGTCTGGGTGGATGGAAAGGTAAGGAGTAGGGCCCTTCTGACTGAATGAGTCTTGGTTCCCCTTTGCCATCAGGGCTTGATGGCTGATTAGCCTCAGTAGACGTACTTAAAGTTTCTGCCATCACAGCTTCCATTGAAGTTCCTGGGCCTGGCTTAGAAACGGAGGTCTGAGAAGATCCCGGGCTTTCATCAGCCTCAAGAATCTGTTTGAATGCCTGAGGTGCAGAGTGGAAATCCAGCCTGATTTTCTTGTCCTTCTTCAATGGCAGCTCATCGGACGGGCCTACTCTGCCTTCCATACCGAGCATGAGAGGTCGCAGCCTTTGGTTTTCTAAATACAGTTTTAATGCAGCCAGATGGCTGTGAAGTGTTTTAGGGATGAAGGATTTGCAAATGTGACAGGACATATGGTAATGGGCCTCACCTAAGTAAAATACGCACTTTTCATGCATGTCCTTGTGAGGAATTTATCTTCCACAAGCACACTGCTCCTTCCTAGTGGACATGTACATCTTGGCTATAAACAA
This sequence comes from Protopterus annectens, assembly GCF_019279795.1. NCBI lineage: Eukaryota > Metazoa > Chordata > Ceratodontiformes > Protopteridae > Protopterus > Protopterus annectens. The sequence continues at coordinate 1,355,005,684 of NC_056737.1, forward strand.
AAGACAAAGAAAACCCAACAGGGTACTTATCTGTAGCGACAGATTGGAGCAGTCGTCTGATCTGTAGTGGTTGCTTTAAATCGGTCGTCTGAGAATTAGTGATCTGCTTTCCGAACTGGCCAACAGGAGTCCAACGTTCACCGTGGCAGGAAAATTCTGAAGAGGGTATAGGCAGACATCACTCTTGCACCCTACATCTGTTTATGGCTCTGACAGAGGATGTCACATACCCTCCAGGACCAAAGACTTTGGTATACTGGCCGGATGTTGGTGCTGCAGGCAGCAACCTCCCTACTGTAATGAATACTGCAACATGAGAACAGAAGGACATATACCATGTTTCGCAATCAATGTAAAACTTCCACACATACCCTTACCACACCAGTGATTTCAACAGAATGTTAAACTTTTCTCATTAAAAAAGGAATATGGAAATGTTTTCTAAAACTCAATACTTGTTTCTTGGTAGCTGATTGATTACCTCTATTCTTCCTAAAGCTTGCAGAGTTTTCAGTACCAAGTTTGTCTGTGGCCAAGGCTCACCAACAACATTTAAGTGATATCAGAAATGACTTGGAGATTCTGGACTACATTTAAATACAATAAAAACAAAATATATGCCATTCTTTAATAAGGCCACCCCAAACACCACAAGCTCCCTTTGCTGTTATCACCTTTGATGGCACTGTTTTTGAAGACATCTACTCTACAAATCTGCTTGGAGTCTTAATGGACAAAAACATTAGGTATGATTTTCATGTCAAAGCTGCTAGAGCAAAATAAGTTAAAGTTAAGTATGATAGACATACCAAAGCCTTTTTATTAACAGCCAGTGTGTGCAAAGCTATGTCAACAGCCTGAAAACTTCCCACCTTAATGATGCATAGCAAACTTTGTTTAATTTAAACCGTTTCAAACCACTGTCTGGAGAAAACCTACAGTACAATGAAAGTTCGCTGTTGGTATACAGGCCAGAACTCAATCATGAATCACTGCACTGGCTAGAGCTGGGTTACCACTTCAAGCTGGTTCAAATCAGGCTAACTCATAAGCTGCAGCATGGATTAAAAGTGATCCTCACTAAATCATATACTGCGATAATAAACACTCCAGCCTTCACATTCCACATTAAATCCAACCCATTGGTTATTCCTCCTTTAAACAAACAGTTTAAAAAATTATAATGCATCTAAAGGTTATAATATGCTTCTACAGTCTACTCAGAAGTTAGAACTTTAAAACAACATTTCCAGCGAGCGATGAAACTTTGCCTTGTGTCTACATGGTCTTACAACAGTGCAATAACTTGAAACAGACTGGCTACCAAATCACTCCAGCCCTCTATACAATTTGTTATTTAAAGCTAGTTGAACTTTTCATACTTTCTTTGACCTTACAACCATCAAGCCTCCATCATTCTATTAGAAGCTCTAGTAGCTTTCTTCCACTGAGCTACAGATATACAATATCTGAACTATCTGACTTTGTACACAGTCTCTGTGATATTTTAAGAGGAGATTTTAGTCAGATATATTGAGCATTTATACACCACTACCTCTTGGAATGTTTGAATTTATCATAGTAGAAAATCATCAGACAACCTGTGTAGGAGATTATACAAGTCCCTGAGAAAACTGTTGGCACCTGGAATAGACTACTCTATTATATTAAAGCAAGCGCTAGTTTTAGGAACACCTTAGACACTACTTATAGGGATGACTGCTTAGATACATTGGCAAGCTAGAACAGCATTACTTCCTGTGACTGAAATATCTGAATGTATTTGCATGTATGTGTAGTCTTTTATATTGCCCTTCAATCTTACTTAACTTGTTTCCAGACCTTCAACTGACTGTCCAAGTCATCAAGTCCAATCTTGAACCAAAAGGACATCAAATGAGCAAAATAACTGGGGTTCGAATAGCCACAGCATTTGGTTTGTAACAAACAATTAATTGACTAGCTTTTGCTGGATAAACCTATTTGTCATGATATGAAATGCTTGCTTAAGGCTTTCCACAAACTTTTCATCAAGGCCGATGGATGCTAGCAGATGCATGTCCAATGCCTTCTTCAAGAAGGAATTTCTGGAAGTCAACCATAATAAATTTGGGGCCCATATCACTTAACATATGCAGTGGCAGTCTGGTTCAGGAAAAAATATCTAAAACATTAACAGTATGATTGGAAGTAACATCACTCATGGTAAAGATGTTTGGACATTTATAAACATGGGCCAACTACCACCAAACATGTTGCCCCAATAAATGGGCCAACAAAATTAAACTAGATCCATTGTCAGGGTAATGTGAGACATTCCATTGGATGCAGTGCTGCATGTTCTGGATCATCTGGCAGCCAGTACATTTCACTGCCAAACTGTTTTACCTTTAATTATCCTCAGCTACCACACACACAAACACACATTCTACCCAGTGGCTTCATTTTCACTACTCCAGGATGACCTTGATAAAGTTCTTCTAACACTCTGAGGGCTGGTATGATAATCTTTAACTCTTACATTACACAAATAGCATTTAAGTTAGTCTCAGTTTACATACCAGCCATGTATTAGAGCCTTGTTTTTGGTTGTCCAGTTGTTCTGTGTCATAATAAATACTTATGATAAAACCATTACATATAGTTTCTGCTTTTACCATGGCTCTCAGTTTAATAGGTTCATAGGTTCATAGATTAGTACTAGGCTAACTGCCCTTGCGAGCCATTTTAAGCCTAGCCAATTATCTCCTGTGAGATTCAAACCCTGTACCTTGTGTTTGTAAGGCAAACATCTTAACCATTAGGCCACCCTCCCAACATATCTAGTGTTCTCTCTAATTCATATTTTTCATTTACAGTCTCAGCAGTATTTGAGACAATCCATTAGCATTTGCATGAATACAATATTTATATTCAATTTTGCATTGGTGCTGACTCAGTAACAATGCCCATCGTTGCATTCTAGTAACTACCGTGGAAGGAATTCTCTGGAGTAGCAGCAGATGGTGGTCTGTAAAAAGCATAACTTAATCTGCCAATTGTAATTTAGGTATAACTTTTCTCAGTTGTGAACAAGAAGCAAATGCCATAGGCCTCTCACTGTCATCATCCATAACATGCAACATCAGTGCCCCAGTGTCATACAGGGAGATGTCCCAGGACACCTCTCCAGAAGGAATGGGTTGTTTGCATCACAAATGCATCAGACAAGACCAACTTTGTGGTCTCATGAAATGAATGGTCAGATTACTTATTCTATTTTCACAACACCAGCTTGTAGCCACTAATTTAGAGGATGGAACACAGTTGCCAGATTTGGTAAACATTTACTAATAGTTCACAAAACTAAAGCAGGATCTGAGATGTGCAACATCTTGTTATCGGGGAGTCTCTTTGTTAAATCGCCACTTTTATATTCCTATTATGCAGCCCTTAGACATAAGTATACAAAATATTTGGCACTGGGTTTCAAGATCTCACATTCATCTTGCCTAGAACTTAGACCATGTTTCTCCAATCTTTTCAGAAAACTTGTGATTTTTTTTTTTTATTATTATTTTAGCGTTGTCGCCTCACAGTAAGATGCTGTGCGGTTCGAGACTCAGCTAGAGCATCTTCTGCGTGGAGACATGCGTGAATGGGCGTACCTTCATTGAAGGTTGTGCATCAGGGCTGGCAACTCGGCACATAAAAATCAGCTGCCAATCATTAGCGGACCGGAGTTCCGCTGTGGCGACCCCTAACCGGGAAAAGCCGAAAGACACAACACAACATTATTATTTTATTATTCTACATTTGTTAACTGGGAAAGTCCATCTGGACATGTGTCCTTTTTTAGTGGAGGCCCGGGGAGAAAAGCTCCAACATCAAATACTACAAAGTCTTTAGTACAGAGTACAGTTAACACATTAAAAAACATTAAGTTGCTACATTTTCTACTACATAAATACATTTTGTAACAGAGTAGGTAATTATAATAAGACTATTTACAACAGTAATGGTTCATAGGAGTGAAAAAACAATAGGAATTATAGCAACAACATTTAATAGATTCTGAAGGGTTGTACTTAATTTCAGTACGTAGAGTTTTCAAACAAAGATATGTCAGTGCGATTGAACATTGGTAGTAGACAGAGAATAAGTTTGATATAAGAATCAGTAAGGCGTTTGTTGAGTGGGTTTAATGTTTGAGGGGATGGTGTAGTATAGGAGGTTTGGAGGGAGTTTAGTAGGTCTAACCTGGGCTGTGGCAGTTTAAGAGCTTCTCATCTGTAGCTCTAATGACAATGATATCATTAAGTTAACAGTGGAATCTGGGCAATCTCGGAACGACCAGATCTGCTGCCTATTGCCAAACAGCTGGAGCTGAAGCCATCACAAACACCAATTTTTTGTAATGACAGAGGTCCTTGATGGTATTATGAACTGAGGGTGGACAGCCAAGTAAAGCATTGTCCATCAGACAGGCAGACATAAATGTTCTCATTTCTTAGTAAAGAATACTGTTCAGCTTGCAGAACTGGATCAATTGAGACTAATGTGCCACAAAGTCCGACATTACTATTCTTTTTTTACTACAGGCATAGTGAGATTTCAGACTCTAGTATTGTCTGAGAAATATTCCATCTGCTTCCAGATGGTTAAGTTCCCTTGTAACCAGTGAACAGATAGCACAGGGCACTAGATGTGCCTTTCAAAAGCCATGGCGTCACAGTCTCTTTACGCTCAATTTTACCCTTAATGTGCAGCAGAGTAGCAATGCCACTTTTAATACAGGGACAGCATCTCTCAATAGTTGTTCCAGTTTTTCTTTTTCCTGTCTCTGGTACAAGTAGCCATGGCTGAAGGCCCTTTACCTCCTTCTAATAAAGTCTCACCTTTCTTAATCACTCATAGCCCTGTAAGGGTACACAACTATTTTATATAATGTACAAGCCTATCATCTCTCTTTGGCCACTATACTCCACTGCTGTGGGTAGCATCCAAAAACGTTTAAACTATATTTTCAAGACAGAAGATGGGTTTAACTTTTCTTTGCTGAGAAATGTTTTATAATCAGTTTGATACATTACTGAAACAGCTGACCATATTCCCAATTCCATTTTTACCACATGGCCATTTACGTTTGGCATTAACCAAATCAAGTTGCTTGCCCGCACATTTAGGCTAAATACATCTTAGACTTGCCAAAACATCTTCACTATCATTATCAGGAACTTCTACGACATTGTCACAGTGAAAAGAACAATGTGCACAAAGTTTAACCTTTGCTTTACCATTACAGTTGCCTGTCTTACAGCAGTCTGTGTTCTTCACTTTTGAATTTACAGTTATGTAAAACGAAGTCTGTGTCCCTAATACTAGCACAGCTTCAAATCTGTTCACTTCATTTCTACCATCTTCTTAGCTCTGCCTTGTAACTCTAGCACCTCTCTACTTGCAATGTCCATTGAAACTGCAATATCCACTGACTGAACATTAACTCTAACTCAGTAAACAAATGGTCACTTTTGCATTCCTTCATGTGGGATTTCATGCACCAAATGGCAGCATCTGTAACATTAGTAAAATGACTGTCTTGGTAATTTTTTTTTTTAGTTCTACCATATAAGCTGTAGCCATCTCTCCTTCATTTTGATTTCACTCATGGAACCTGAAACATCCCATGATTAACTATGGCTTTGGAGACAGGTGGTCTTTGCCTCATTCACATCAATTAATTGAACCTTTTATAAGCAGCCAGTCCAGAATGGTCTGGCTCTATGCTTTTGCTCCTAGCACTCAAAAGATATTCATTACTAGGGATATAATTTGCAGCAAAGTAATTCCTATTTGAAATAAAGGTATCAGAAAGAACAGCAAGTGTTAGCAATGCATTAATACTTGCTTTGTGTTTTTTCAAGATTTCTTCAAAAAAGCTACCACTCCATCATAAACAGGACATCAAAACTGCAAGATTTGTGATGAATAGTAATTTACAAAATTGTCTACATCTGTCACAGACATAAACCCCAGACTATGTGTGATTCATTATAATGAGGGCTAGACACACTAGACTGTCCCCGCTACACACTTACTCTCAAGTGCTGCCCAACAAAAACATAACCTCATAAGATGAAATGAACTGATCATAAACATCTGGGTTTAACTTAGAACGAATCCATAAAGTATGTGCGCTGTAAAAGGGCCAAACAGCAGCTTGGAAGCGTTGCATGAACTACGTCTCGCTGATTTTTATCAAGATAGAAGCAAACAATTTCCAGACAGGAGGGTTTAAAGTCAAGTAAATCTGCCACAGTAATAATATGCACTGTGTGTACTGGCAGAGTCTGCTACAGACATCTGGGGAAAGGAGCAAGCATCTCAAAGGTCTAAGCCACACTGCTATTCTTTATTCTGTTTAACCAAACAAAGAATAAAATTATTTAAGTCATTTTAAGATGATATGAGTGTTAGCTTTATAAGCTATTGATCATTAACTTTTTCTTCTGGTGCATCACTCTGGCTGGCCTTCTAAATACACTTGAGGCCAGTTTACAGAAATCATATCTTAATCATCATTTTTAACTTTGCTGCATACTTCCTTTTGCTGGTTCTAACTCCTGTTGAGAAAGCAGTTCTTCTCATATTAAAATCTCATTCCAGTTACTGAATTTAAAATTTACTACTTCCTTTTTTCTAGCCTCTATAACCTTTTTCTTTAATACTAAATGCCTTCCTTTCTTCCCGCTGACCACGTATTTAACTAGTTAGGAGAAAAAAAGAGCCATGCCTTTCTTTGCATTACAAAAAAAAACTTCCTCTGTTTCTATAACAAGCCTTTTTTTACTCTAAAGAAAAGTCACTTAACCACTTCACAGATCAAACCTCAAAGGCATGTGGTGCTGACTAAAGTGACTATGGTCACCAAGAAGGATAGTGGAGAGCGTTGTTAGGGAATATCACAGAAGATGAAGTATTAAATGGGGTACCAGTTACCCACTGATGTAAGACAAGAGCAAGTTCCTATGGCATACAATAAAGGACGGATAGGGTTACAGTCATATACCAGCACAACTTAACAACGACAGTGCTGTGTGTTTGGCCTACTGTTGCTTTTGTCATCAGCTGAAAGTGCAGGGTTGCCTGTGTGAACATCCGGTTTATTGAATGTTTCACTGGAGATTTGCTTTGCTTGGTAGTTAGGATGTGTGTACCTATGCAAACATGTGGAGGTTAGGGTTAGAGTAAGAGTTAGATTAAGACTGGGTGTGTGATTGTGAACTTTTAGGGTTGAGTGACAGACTTTGTGCGTGTGTGTGTGTGTGTGTGTGTGTGTGTGTGTGTGTGTGTGTGTGTGGTTAGTGGCAGAGCTGTCTTGTATAGTGGTCATGTTATGGGAAGGGCTTCTTTTTTTAAAAATTAAGATTCATATTACAAGTTAGGGGCAAGGTTAGGGTTAGCACATACTACCAAGATGCAGCAGGGGGGCACTGCAGAAGACTTTAAGGAATCTGCCTACCACAATCACGTTACTCTCTTAGCTGACATTAGCAAATCTTTTCAAAAACAGACAAGAATAAAGAAAGTTGCCAACAGGGTACTTACCTGAGTAAGTCTACACAATGATAGCAGCAATGACAACAGCTACGTTAATAATACATGCTAACCCTGCTCTTAACCCTAACGTGCATCTTCATTTTAAAAAACCCTTTCCATAAGACTATCACTATTCAGACAAATTTGAGCTGAATGTAGTAGAGTTACGGGAAGTACATTGGAAAAGGAAATCTGTTCTCTTTTTTTGATGTACTGCATGTCAATCTGCTGTCTGTATGATATAATAAATGTCTGACATGTCATGGTGTATGTTTTGTATGTTGACCAAGTGACATGTCAACCATTCAGCATATAATCAACAATGCATATGCTGAATGGATGTCACACACACACACACACACACACACACACACGGTGCCACTGGATCCTAAAATGGAGGACAAAAATGTACAGTATGAACAAAAGCATTCCACAGAAAAGGATGAGGGAGTACAAAGAGCATTTTGCCAACTGTCATGCACATAAGGAAAACATTGACATTTTCCACCAGAAAGTGTCTGCTGATGTACAAGGTTACCAGAATAACTCAACATATACTCTGGTATTCCACCAAAGTACCTTACCATATACTCTGGTACCAGAGCACATCAGCATACGTTAGGGATGGAAAAGATACTAGAGTATGATGCGAAACAAACTATTGTTTGGCTTGTGACAATGCAAAATATGTTCATCAGAAACCAGTGAATACTGACAGCACTGAGGACTACGGCTAAAAGCTGTTAACAAGCTGCTTCTTGTAGTTCAGGGCTGGATCCCTTGTCAATTGTTTTGATAGTCTGAACGAGTCATTTTAAGCAGGCAGTGCTTTGGAGCAATTGGGAAATTGGTCTAAACTCAAGAATGGTTTCCTGGATCACATGCTTAATAACTACCTATGAATCTGTTACATTTTACAGCAAAAATACAGACTTCTGTTGAGACACCTTTGCTGAGCATAAAAATGTATGGGTCATTCAAAATTTTTCCTCACAAACACTAATTTCTTCTAAAGAGGGATTGTAAATATGTGCCTTTTTCTGTGCATTGTAGGTTTCAGCTCCTTTCTGCAGAGGTCAAGCACAATCATGCCAGAAAACCCAAAGCATGCGATACGTGAAACAGACATTTTTACTGTGTCAGCAGATCTACAGGAGGAGCTTCACTGATGGGTGGTATGGCTGGGTGTATACCTTCCACCAATCAGCAACATGATTTCTTTTTTTAAGTTGCCATGCTCTGGGATGAATGCATGATTGTGATTATATTACTGCATGCTGCATGCAATGTGTTGGCTAGGTAAGTACATTCCTCTACTCCACCCACAAGTCCGCCCCCAAACCACTAGTGAGCACCTTCCTGCAAATCTGCAAATTAAAAAAGGCAATGGAGATCTATTACCCTGTTGCTACAAAGTCACAATCTAGTATATACATGAACTTACATAGAAATCCCAACAGCTAAGACCGGCTGAAGGGGCCAAATAGCTGCAGAGAACAGTCAAAAGGTATTCTGGACTTATCAAGTAGCATTTTCTTGTAGATCAAATGATACTGTGCAAACATTGTAATATCTAACCACTAAGGGACCATTCTTGACTGGTGCTTTGGTGGGGTTGAATCTCAAATAGTAAACTGCTAGTTAGAATATGTTAGGGGATCACAAACAAAAATGACAAGTCTGAATACTGATGTACAGTCTTGTCAAAAAGACTACAGCCCAAGTTGAAACTGAGACACTAATGCTTAGATAAAGGGATCAATGCAGGCCAAATGGTCACAGTGATTACATCTGCAATAAATACATTCTTAAAGTACTGGAGGCAGTCACTGTTCTGATGGATAAGCCTAAGGCTGCTGCATGGGTTAGTGGGTAGATCTGCTCACTGGCAACAAGAGAACACAGTTGTCAGCCCTATAATATGTATTTGACTATTGAGTCCTTCTCAACACAAAACAATGGAGATGAGCCACCAGCTAAGTCAGAGCAATCTCTTCAGGGAACACCCGAGATGTCAGTGTACAACCAAGAAGCAAATACCTCTCCCATTGCTAATTTCCACCCTACAAAGAAAGAGAGATGACTATGCTGATTCAGGGCAAGAAACCACTTTCAAGTCTGAATTTGAGGTTGAGGAACCTGACATAAGAAAGTAGCAAATGGGACTCTACAATCTAGATATGAAGTTCCGAGACCATGCTACTATGAAGGATGCTTATCTCAATAATAACCTGCAATGAATCAAACCCACAGGCTCAGCACAGGATAGGCCAAGCTGATAGAGATGAAGGTTTGGCCTTGTCCTGTATTTTATATTATTATTATGGAAAGTGGCATGTCTTTTTTTCTGCACTACAGTCAAAGAATCCATTGATTTAGTTAAGGGATGGAGCTCTATTTTGGTATCGCCTTACTGCCAAAAAAGATGGGGTAATGGATGGCTTTACTTGTTATAAGGATGTTAAGAAAAGATTTTCATTAAGGTTGAAAACTAAGGACAATGATATTTTAAACTACTACTAGTGTTGAGTGAAATAGACAAGGTGTTGCGAGAAAAAGATGAGGTGTTATCCAAGTCAAAACCATGCTTAATTTTTTCACGTCAGAATAAAGGCAGTAAGCACACAGAAGTATAATTGTGTACTGCCACCATGTCACCATCACAACACAATGTCCTATAGTCAGACAATTCCATCAGCAGTCACAAACTGCATTTCTTCAGCTGGGTGCTATACACATGGAAGTTTGCTCAAATTTGTACAACTACAGCAAATCCAACATCCAAAAAGAAAGTTGGTAGTGCAGTACTAGTTGGAATGGATTTCAAACACAGAATCAGCAGAGTGTCACTCATAAGGCTGCAGTTCAACATGGTAGCTCTGACGTCACCTAAGGAGAGGGTTGTGAATGTTCACTGTGAATGTTAGGAATAATCACCCATATCTATTTTGAGGAGTTTTCCAAAATAAGTTAAAACATTTCAATATTTGCAACATACACTGCTTAAAAACTAAACAATTCCATCAACATTGCAAACAATGGATACACAAATCAGAATCTGACATCTGACTTCCTGTGCAGATACATCTTCCAAGGCATTTTTCTCCCCAAATGCACATCCACTAAACTTCCATGAGAAATTAGTAAAAACTGTGGAGGGCAAGCCCCATGCACTACTTGCCATACCCCTGACTTACGTACACTAACTTCACAGTCAGACAAAAATCATGGGAATGGAAAATACCTGTCAAGGATAAAACATGACACACAAATGTGATCATACAGAAGTCCTGAAACAATGTAAACTCAGTCTGGGAGCAGATGCTTCAGGGAGTTTGCCTTGGGCACCATCTTTCTGGGACATCTACATGCAGGTAAATGTAGATCTCCCAAATGCAACATATCTCTTAAACCATGGCAAAACAATATGTTGCCTATAGCTATTAGCTTTAGTCATGAAGCACAAACTAGCGGGGTGCTAAACACAATTCACAGCTACAGGAGCACACTTTCACATACCAGCACCTGGAGAGGTTGTGACTGGCAAGCTATTCAATTTTAGTTCTCCAAAGTACAACAGACACAAAACAAATAAAACAAATGAATAAATAAAACAAGTGTGTACCTGCAAATCAAAACTTTTGCTCAGGCTAGCAGAAACAGTTGCAACACCATCATTCAAATTTACCCAAAGGAGAGCTTTACCCTACAAAGTCTGCAACATGCTTCCAAAAGTTTTAAAATACAGTTTAATGTATACACACTCAAGGAAAGTGAACTACATGGAAAGATTCTAAGAAGACATGCTGAAATATAATCTAAAAGGAGGTTCATAGGTTGGTACTAGGCTATCAGCCCTAGGGCCTATACAAGCCTAGCCATAACAATTCCCTGACTATTTCTTCCCACACTATTTACTTCCCTGGACCCCTGTCTAACAGGGCGACTGATGTGATCCCCGGGGTGAATTTCCTTTCTCCCATCCAATCGTCAAGGTTCCTTTTGAAGAAGGCCAAAGAGGTTAAACTCTCCTTCCTTTTTTTATTTTTTAAAAAATATTTTTTCAAAATCTAGGCCATGCCTGTTTGTTTCCTCAGACAATATGTGCACCTCCACCATGTCACCACTGCAGAAAAAAAACACCATAAAGGTTTACTCCTCTGTTGAATTCACAAGACATGCCTATCAACACTATTTCTACTGGCAAGTATTAGTCAACATCAAAAAAACACGAAAAGCTACCTGATACCCACTTTCACAAGCTGATGTCAGAGGAATAACCAGGGTAAACTTATTTAAATGCCTTCGGATGTTGGACAAGAAGATGGTGCATTGGATTTTGAAAGATGTCACAATGGCAGCTGGAAGACTGAAGTCATGGCATTCAAAGCAGTGAAAAAAATCTTGTTACTGGCTTACAAACCCAAACAAATAACCAGAAGTTATGTATCTATCATAACAGGTCTGCCAGATTGTGGTTCATCTTCTTCTATCAATGGGATAGAAATGCAAGCTTTCAATCTGCTTAGCACGGACAATCCTTTCCCAGTTTTCAACTCCTCCTCTTACCCATAATCTCTTGCATGCTGTTACATTCTTCCAGATCATTGAGTATCCTACAGAGCAGAGCACACTCTCAACACAACAAACACTGCTGGAGGGGAGCTCCCCCTACCAACCACCAGGCTGGAGCAAAAGAGACAAAGACAAATTCTGAAGCAGACCAACATGGCTGACCTTATGAAAGAACAGGCTAAATAACAGTGGATCCAAAAGAAGTAAATTGTAATGCCCTACAAATATACACAGACAAATCTATGTTGCAGTAATACATACATTCAGAGAAGCATTCTTAAAAGGGCTTGCAAGGAAGCCACAGCCATTGTAAAATAAGGTCTTAGTTTCAAAGTTAATGTTTTATAATATTTATCTTGACAACATTTAATGCAATCGGTAAATCATCTACACTAAAATGGAATGGGAAACGTTCATACCCAGTTCATGAAGAGCACAATCAACAAAACAGGGAACGGGAAAACCTCATACCCAGTTCATGAAGAGCACAATCAACAAAACAGGGAACGGGAAAAGCTCATACCAAGTTCATGAAGAGCACAATCAACAAAACAGTTTTGTATCCTTTCTACAGTTTTTAGTCCTGCTTAGAGAAGTTTAACTACCTATGCACATCTATTCGGAACAATAAATAATCAACCTTAGCACAGTGGAGAAAAAAAATATTAGATGGTTAATGAATCAAGACTCCGCTCCAGGGCTTCTTTGGGAATAAATTACGGATTATTTTGCAGGGCCACCTTGTCCTTCTGGAATGCAATGCAAGGAGAATGTAAGCAAAAGGTCTGATGCTCAGAAATTTATATCGCCAAAGTAAAGAAAAGGGTTCTCCACTGGAGGAACATTAATTCTGCTCTAGATGCTTGGTCAGATGGAGGCAGATTAAGTTTCTTTAGAATGGAACTGAGGTACCATGGTGGAACAGGTTCCCTAAATGGTGGCCTGATGAGAAAGGTGTTCTTAAGAATGGCTTTGCATAAATTTAGGGAATATAAAGATGAATTCTAAATGTCTTAATGGAAATCAGAGAGCTGCCAAGTAAATTTTAATTGAAGCATAACTCAGTCTGGAATAAAAAATGTGTGCAAGATATTTAAGGACTGCAGAAGTCAAAGCAGGAAAGGGGTCTGACCCTTTTCTAAAGCCCAGACTGAGAAAAATGCCAATTTACTTTTGTACATTTTCTTAGTACTGGGCATATAGGCAGAAATAAGGACCAGGACAACCTTGTGAGGGTAGATTGTATCCTTAGCCATTACTGGAATTGGGGAAAGCAAGCAATTACATTTGAATACATGAATGTCCAGGTGAGGCTTGTCAGACTAGTGGGTTATCAGGGTTCTAAAGGGTCTCAATCAGAAAGATATTCAGGAGGGGAGACCAGAGCAAAACAAACACACATGTAGCAGCCAGAATGGGTATGTGAGAATAACCCTAGCCCTACTAAACATTGCTTTCTGTACAAGCCTGAAAATCAGTGGAAAGAGACTAAACTTGTAAAGGAGACCTGGAGACTACTCTTGGACTAAGGTGTACTTAGAACTCTGTCCAACAAAAGGAATTATGGAAAAGGGTGCTGTACTTGTTTGAGATGACAAATGGTGGAGGAAACATTTCACCATCTCAGTTAAGGAACCATTTTCGTGCCCTCAGCAGTCCATCTGCTTAGCCTGTGCAAAATGGATGTGGCTTCTCTATGAAAAAAGCAGCTACCAGAAAGTGATCCAAAGACATGGTCACTTCCCATACTGTCAGTACTTCTCTAAATCTAGGTTTTAGATCAGCAGATCCTGTTTGGGCATCCCGCAGACTACTACAGTACCAGAATCGAGAAAGAGAGACTTTTTGTGCTAACTGCAAGTACTTTTTGCTGAAGTTTCTAATTTTTGCTGATTTTGGTTGTTTTTATTACCTGCACTTCTCAGAAAGCTTAAAAAGGAGACTAGCTACTTATTTCACTGTATTTCTGCCTGTAAGTCATTTCCAATTGTGCACTTGTGCCTTGCTTTATTTAAAAAGTTTAAATTTTCAAATTTCTAATTCTGCAAAATTTTAATTGAGTTTACTGTTCTGGGCTGTACACTCAAGTGCATTAACCTTTCTGTGCTTATTTAATGTATAACTGCATTGTTTAGCCTGATTTAACAAAAAAAAAAAATTCTATTTTATAGATAGGTTCATACATTGGTACTAGGCTAACTAACCTTGCGAGCCATTTTAAGCCTAGCCACTTATCCCCTGTGAGATTCAAACCCTGTACCTTGTATTTGTAAGGCAAACACCTTAACCTTTAGGCCATCCTCCCAATCTTGTTTGCTAATTTCCCGCCTTTTCTAACTAGAATAGTCCAGTTTCCAGGCTTTGCTGGTTTCAGGACTTTAGTTTCAGTGTTAAGAGCTATCCAGACCTTGCTGTGGTAGAGGGAGGTCCTATTGCTCATCATTGAGAGTGGCAGCATTGTACTGCCTATCTAACACTAGGAGAATGGTTTTCAGCTCTGAAATTGCAATTTTATTGACCATTTTAGGCGGATTTCTATCCCTTTCAACTTTCTGGCATAAATACGCACATTTGCATGCATTTGCGCACCGCAGGGCTAAGGTTAAACTATTCCCGGTGCCAGAAAGTCTGCTCTTCTAATTTTCCCTTAGAACTAGCTAGTTTATCAGCAGTAGCACCAAAATCTGTATACCTGTGACTAGCACTTGCTCTAAAACTTGCTAAAAAGCACTAGGAAGCCTTAATTTGTTACAAGCACTCACCTCTCCTTGGAAATAAGGAGCAAATAGTTGTAGTGATAGTGGCTGAATAATTTTTCATGGGATTCTGTGGAGTGGGGGGCTATATAAAAGATTAGCAAACATGAACCTTAAGGTACAAGTCAAGCTCGTGGATAAAAGCCAAATAAATGGGCTATGTGCATTAATCACGTTAATCAAGCTGAAGACAAAAGGAAAACAAATTCTGAAGTTTATGAAAAAAATGCAGAAAAAAGTTAAAGGTAATCAGTTTCCCAAATGTCTTACATTAGTAGTAAAGCATATACCCCAAAATCTACATACCAACACTACGAGAATTTCATCATGTACTGGCTGTGTGGTCTTCTAAATTCAAATATCAATTCTCAAATATTAAATTATATTACTGCCATGTTTATGTCCTAAACAGTAGTGATTGAGGTTTGATGTTGTACAGAGGGGACTGGATTTGTAGTGGTTTACTATTACATATGATGCCTTGGTTGCAAAAGTATGTAGGGGAAAGTTAAAGGGTAAGGAGAAAATAGTCATAGGCACTAGACAGCCTACAACTACAGGTACCTTGCTAAAAAGTAAGGGAAAACAGCTCTTGTACTACACAAAGAAAGCACCTAACCAGGCATAAGGGTCAGCTTCCAGTGATTACTCCTGTCCACATGCTGAATCTGGGCATACTGGGGCAATGCAGCAATTGCCTCATGTACACAGACAACCCTCTCTTCCTATCATCAAACACTACGACCTGCGAGAGATGCACTTATATAGTCAAACTGGAAGCAAAGCTCTCTCCAGCCAAGATTGTGCTATACAGTCAAGAGGAGAAGGTAAACAACCACACAGCACCTCAAACAACAAACAGTCCTTCAAAACCCACGCATAACAACACAAAACCCACATATGCGGAGGCTCTTAACATTAACCTGCCTAAGCAACAAGGACCTCCGAAGCTGAAACACAAACAAACACCACCCCCAAACACAAACAAAGTGTCAGATAGCTCACAACACCAGTGTGCCCTCCAACAGCAGCCCCTAAGGCAAGACAACGTACCCAACACTTTAGTCATAGGTGACTCTGTAGTCAGGCACACTGATGTTCCACTCACCAGGCTAAACAAGGAGAAAATTACAGTTAGTTCCCTGTTAGGTGCCAGGATCCACCACATATCGCATGCACTCAAGTCACTCCACAACAGGTACAAATGTGACTCTGTCATTGTCCATGTTGAAGTGAATGACTTGAGACGTACCTCCCTGGACTACATGAAGAGACATGGAAGAGCTCTCGGATCATGCAGCCCAGGCAGGTATGACCCTAGCTCTGAGTAGCATCCTGCCATCGCCCAGAATGATACCACAGTATAAGGACAAAATGATTGACTTCAATAATTGGCTAAGCTTCTGGTGTCATTCAAAGGGGATCCAGTATCTGTCTGCCTAGGACCACATGATCGACAAACCACGACACTTTGCAAGAGATGGTTTGCACCTGTTGCCCCTGGGATTCAGGTTACTGGCTAAGGCTCTTGCCACCCCTATAGTGTCTTTTTTAGGCAAGGTTCAAAGGACAAAACTACCACCATAATGGGTACAAGCAAGCAAAATCTGAAGATAATGCTACTCAATGCTAGAAGTCTAAACCTCAGGATGCACTCTCTCGAGGCTCTCCTAAAAATGGAGACCATCGATATCTTTGCAGTAACTGAGACCTGGTTCAAAGCTCCAAAGAGCACCCCTGCAATACCAGGCTACAACTCATACCACACTTTTAGGCCACCAAACCAAGACCGAAACACTAAAGGTGGAGGAGTGTCCATATTCACCAATGATATTCACACCTCCAGGCTGGTTGCCCAACACTATGCATCTGAAATTCTCCAGGTGCAACTAACACTAGGCAAGACTGCAATACAAACTGTAGCTTGCTACAGATCCCCCACCATGCCCCAAGATTCGCACTACACCTTTCTAAACATACTGGAAAATATTAAGATACAACCAAACACCCTAATACTGGGTAATTTCAACTACCCTGCCATTAACTGGGAAAACTACTCCTGTACCAACACCTTTCCTCAACGGTTCTTGGAATTCATAAATTCCAACACCCTACAGCAACTAATTCATAGTCCCACCAGGGGTACCAATATTCTAGACCCGGTCATTACCAACATGGGAGATAGATGCTCCACACCAATGGTCACCCCCTCGTTGGTCAGATCAGACCATAAGCTAATCACCCTTGACATCCACATCCCATACCCACCCCCTTTAAGGAAACTTCCATAAAAAACTTCTCCAAAGCCAACTTGATGCTTCTCAAGTCAGAAGTAACAAACTTCATGACTCTCATGCAGATGGAAACTGGAAGTTCAACTGCTGAATCCTACACTAAGGTGCCGTGCGACCACATTCACTTGGGCATGGACTGAGCCATCCCAAATAGAACCAATATGCCATCCTCTAAAAAAAGGAAGCCAATCTGGAGGTCCTCTGCCATAAACAAGCTGTACAACAGAAGGAAGTAACTGTTGCAGAAAAGAGGAAGAACCCAGGATTCAAAAAACTCCCTCACCAGCCTCAGCAGAAAGCGGAGATCCTCAAAATCTTCCAAAGCTAGTTACGAAAGTAAAATTGCCAAAGATTCCAAAGACAACCACAAGGCATTCTATTGCTATGCCAAGAATCTAAATGGCAATATTCAGATATGCTCTGAGCTACAGCAGAATAGCACTAGATATACTGATCCCAAGGATATTGCCAATATCCTGATAGATTCAGTGCCAACTTCACCCCCCTCTTACTCCCTAAAGGGCCCATCTCAATACTGAAAGAATACCAAATTCCGGTAATCGCAACCACTCAAGTAAAAAACGCACTCTCCAAAACCAAGAATACAGCATCCATGGGACCAGATGAGATCCTGGGCTGTGTACTGCATGAACTAAAAAATGAACTGGCACATCACCTATGTGCCATGTTTAATCATAGCCTCACCTCAGGCTTCATGCCCACAGAGTGGCGCACAGCTGCAGTCATCCCACTCCACAAGGGGGGATCCACTTTGGATCCTGGGAACTACCATCCCATCAGTCTAACGAGCCTGATCTGCAAGACCATGGAACATATTACCATGGAACTTATAAACAAAGACATTGGCACCCTTCAAACACTGGACCCCACCCAGTTTGGGTTCATGAAGGGACGATCTTGCCTCCTGAACCTGATCGACTTCTTTGAATCAGTCTCCAGAGCCATGGACAAGGTTAAGTGGTTCACACAGCCTACTTGGACCTCGCCAAGGCTTTTTGACACTATCCCCCACTCTGGAATCATAGATAAACTTACTAAGCTGGGCATTAATCCCTACATCATTTGGTGGGTTGCAAACTGGCTTACTGACAGAACACACACTGTAAAAATAGCCAACTCCAAATCCAGCTCCAAACAAGTGACAAGTGGTGTACTGCAGGGTTCTGTCCTGGGACCACTCTTGTTTGGCACCTACTTATCTGAAGTACAGGCCAACACTAAGGGACTGTAACTTACAAATTCCACAGATGACACACGCTGGGAGCCATTATTGAATCTGCAAATGATGTGGATACACTATAAAAGGGCTTTACTGAAACAGATGCCTGGTGCCAGAGCCATGGACTCAAGCTAAATGCCAAAAAATGTATACTTGGCCCCTTTGGGAAAAAACATGTACCTGTGAACTACCACATAGGTGGCAGTACACTAAACACCAAAACTGTGATAAGAGACCTAGGGACACAGGTGGACAGTGGTCTCTCCTTTGATAGCCACAATAGTTAGAAAATCCTTCTATGTGGCACACCCCATCGCTAAGGGCTTTTCATCCTGAAAAAAGGAGGTCATTGTCCCTCTGTACTCATCCCTCATTAGACCCATTATAGAATACAATGCCCCGTTTGGTATGTACCTCGCAAGACATCTGCAACAACTAAAAAGGCCGCAGAAATACCCCACAAAAAGAATCACAGGCCTAAAGCAGATGCCTTATGCTGACTGTCTAAGGAAACTCCAGCTATACTCTATCGCATATCACCTACTCAGAGGCAATCTCTGCCTAACATACAAGACTATGTCAAACCCAGAGATGTTGGACATGCTACACTTAAAGAAATCCCAATCCCTCTGAGCCACATGCTCCAGGGATCTTAAATCTTGTCATCACGATGAATAGAACATGCTGGACAGACAAGTTCTTGACCCAGAGACTCCCCATACTCTGGAAGCCCATACATGTCCGGCAGAGCACCTCAATGGCCCTCTTCAAGAGGAACCTTGACGACTGGATGGGAGATAGGAAATTCACCCCGGAGATCACATCAGTAACCCTGCTAGACAGGGGTCCACGAAAGTAAATATTTGTGGGAAGCAACAGCCAGAGAATAGTTATGGCTAGGCTTGTATAGGCCCTGGGGCCGATAGCCTAGTACCTACCTATGAACGTATAAAAAAAGAAGTAGTAATAAGGAAGGGGTTCTTCCCCACTTGTTGATATGCCAAACAAATGCCATGTTGGTACACCAGTGACAATCACTCCTCAAGATGCATCCTCCAATGTTTACAAGATAAGAAGCATCCCTTGTCTGTAGAACTTTGATATGCAAAAGCTGGTCTTGGGTCTGTGACCAAACACCTTGGTTCAAACACCCTTGATAGCTCCCTTCCACCTTCGTATATGGTTCCTGCTCAGGCCAAGAAACAAATGTGTTGTAGGACTCTTGCTCTGTCCAGTGAATG